>NC_134409.1:56873687-57173687 GCF_038048845.1 Mixophyes fleayi | reverse complement strand
ATCATTTATTCAGACCCATGCCATTCATGTAGAGATCCTAGATACGTCCATCTCAGTCTTAACCTTAGATGGTAAACCATTGTCAGGGGGGTCTATTTCTTTCAAAACTGCCTCTTTAAAGCTCATAGTCTGAGCCCTGCATTCAGAAGTAATTTCATTTCTAGTGGTTCAAGCTCCAGGACTTCCAATATATTTCTATAAAAAAAAAATGAATACTGAAATCAAATGTATGACAATATTTCACATCACAAAAAATTGCTCAGGGCGTTTCATTGCCCAAAGCAATTTCCTCAGAGACAAGGAAATTTCTCTGAGAGAATTGGTTTAGGCACTAAAACGCGTCAGTCCTTTCACTGTGTGCCATCCGTTACATTGAGCCACCTGTTTGGAGCAGTTTTTGTTTCCAGGGGGTGGAGTTGCAGGAACACCATGAGTTACATCGGGTGAGAATCACCGGATCATCAGGCTCCGGTATACACGGAGCAGCTGAAACTGTTCCAGATGAAATATCCAGCTATCTGGTAAGGTGCTTGCTTAGTCTTCACATGCCCCTTTATGTCTGGCTATTAATACACTTTCTTGGACACTTTGACTATGTACCTGGGACAGTGAGGAAATTTCTGCCTATACAGACAATTTATTATGAATATTGGGCTATAATTTGTGCAGTGGCATACTGAGTGTACTTTTGCTGAGAGCTAAATTGGGCTCCTTTATCGATTGACAACAACAAACGCTTCTGTGGATCTACAGTATGTAATCAAGTTTTGGAACTTGGATGAAGGACATTTTGTGTTAATTTTTTTCTCCTGAAAGATAACATATTGGAGGAAGTTTTTTCATCTTAACATCAAATCTACCCATACCCACATGGTTGCAATTAAGGGTTGTAGTACATGATACAGGTGCCATCTATTTTCAAGACATATATTATTTTTTGTATATTGTTTGTATGTTTTTTTATTTATATATTTTATACAGTAATAAATTACAATATTATATTTCCGCAGTGTATGTATTTTTGTGGATTAGGTTTACCATTGGATTTGTGTTTTTCATAAACGCATCCATTCATGCTCCGTCTGAGAACTTTTGCTGTAATGAACAACTGCGGCTTTCTCCTGCTTTATCCTTGTATGATTGAGGGAGGTATTACCTGTGGTTCTAAAGTTGCCAGATATCTGCTATCCAGTGAAACAGCAAAAGGAGGTTCAAAGGAGGTAGATAATGTCACTTTTTGCCGATGGCTACAATATTGAGTCTGCATGTGAATCACCATTGGAGTGTTTAATCTTGTGAATCAAGTGATTTATTTATATATCAGAATAAGCTCTGACAAGACCCATATGCCTTCCTCTGTGGGGTAAGAATATATTTACTTTTAGAAGCATTCATTCATTGAAACAATTTTTCAGATTGCAAAACATTCACCGCTTATTTATTTATTGTTGATGACATCTGAATGCAAATTACTCAGCTGACTGTGAACTAACATCTAAGCTGTTGATATTTATTCACAACAATTAGGACAAAAGTCCCTAATACATTACAACATAGTTAAATACACTATATGGACAAAAGTATTCGGACGCTTGACCATTACACTAACAGTGGCTTTAATGACATTGTATTCAAATACATATATTTTATTATGGACTTGATTCCCTTTTGCAGTGATAACAGCTTCCACTCTTCTTGGAAAGCTTTCCACAAGATGTTGGAGTGTTTCTGTGGGAATTTGTGCCCATTCATTCTGTAGAGCATTCATTAGGTCAGGCATTGATGTTGGACGAGAGGGCCTGGCTTGAACTCATTAAACTATGCCTTTGTAGTACTTGCTTTGTACACTGGGGCACAGTAATGTTGGAATAGAAAAGGGCCTTCCTCAAACTGCTGCCACAAAGTTGAAAGCATAGCATTGTCCAAAATGACCTGGAATGCTGGGGCATTAAGATTGCCCTTCACTAGAGATAAGGGGCCTAGCTCAAACCCTTCACAGTTGGCATAATGCACTCCCGACATCCACCAAACCCAGACTCGCCTATCTGACTGCCAAACAGAGAAGTGTGATTCGTCACTCCACAGAACACATTTCCACTGCTCCACAGTCCAGTATAGTTGTGCTTTACAGCACTCCATTCGACGCTTGGCATTGGTCTTGGTGATGTGAGGCTTGCATGCAGCTGCTCGGCCATGGAAGCCTGTTCCATTAAGCTCCTGCTGCAGAGTTTTTGTGCTTATGTTAATGCTAGTGAAAGTTCGGAACTCTTCAGCTATGGAATCAGCAGAGCGTTGGCGACTTTTACGCACCATGTGCCTTAACAGTCGTTGACCCAGCTTTGTGATTTTACATGGTGTCACGCTTCGTGGCTGAGTTGCTGTTGTTCCTAAATATCTCCACTTTCTAATAAAATCACTTATAGTTGACCGTGAAATATCCAGCAGGGATGAAGTTTCATGAACCGTCTTATTGCAAAGGCATCCTATCACAGTATTACGCTTGAAGTAACTGAGCTCTTCAGAATGACCCATTTTGTATCACAAAAGTTTGCAAATGGAGATTGCATGGCAAGGTGCTTGATTTTATGCACCTCTGGCAACGGGTCTGATTGAAACACCTCAATTCACTAATTAACAGGTGTGGTCAAATACGTGTGTCCATATATTGTATATATGGTCTAAACTATTTATACACTTTGCGTATGTTTTTTCATTATTTGGTTACTATGTTTTAAATGTTATACTGTTAGTATTAGAAGCTGCTACATCTAATTTGTGATGTGAAATATTATTGTCATACATTTGATTTCAGTAATATTTTTTTTATACAAATATATTGAAAGGTGGACTAGATACGCTCTTTTTGTGGCACTATTTTTATTCTTGCCATATTAATTTAGGAGGTTGTAGGAAGGCTCTGGAATGTGCATATAATAATACCGCCTATGCCGATGTTTTCAGTAAACAATCAGCAGACGTTCTTCCCCCACATCTAGCCTACGACTGTGCTATTGAGTTAATTACCAGGTCTAAGCTACCTAAGGGACATTTATTTTCTCTCTCTCCTCCTGAGCTTAAAGTCATGGAGGAGTATATTTCTGAGAACCTCCAAAAGAGATTCTGTTCTTTGTCCCCCAAAAAGATGGAGGACTCAGGCCCTGTATTGATTACCAAGGCCTTAATCAGATAACTGTGAAAAACCAGTACCCATTAGCTTTTTTAGCAAGCAGTTATATACTCCAAAATTTACCTTAGAGGGGCATATAATTTGGTCCTGGTAAAGAAGGGGGGAAAACAGCATTTAACACACACACATGCAGGGCGTTATGAACACTTAATAATATCTTTTGGCTTCAGTGATGCCTCTGCAGTTTTCCAGGACCTTATTAATGATATTTTGAGGGACTTCATGAATAAGTTTGTCGTCATTTACCTGGTTTACATTTTAATTTACTCTAGCTCTGTTACCATGCACTGTTCCCATGTGTATCAGGTACTCCAAAAGCTCAGAGAAAATCATCTGTTCACCAAGTTGGAGAAATGTGAGTTTGAGGTTCCTGAAGTAACCTTTTTAGGCTTTATTATCTATGCTGGTGGGTTCTTCATGGATCAATCTAAATTGAAAGCCATCCAGGAATGGATACAACCCACTAACCTAAAATCCTTACAGAGATTCCTTGGGTTTACAAACTATTATCAGAAATTCATACAAGGAATCTTCTCAATTGTAGCTTTGTTAACAACTCTAACCAAGAAGGCAGCAGACCCAAACAACTGGCCTCCGGAAGCTGTAACAGTAGTTATCAGATTAAAAGAAGCATTCTGTACCGTTCCAGTACTCATCCAACTGGATTTAAAATAACCTTCCTTTGTTGCAGTTGATGCATCAGATAGAGACTGGTGCAGTACTTTCTCAACAAAATTCTATAGATCACAAGCTGCACCTCGTGTCTTCTTTTTCCAAAAGTTTACGGAGAGTCATCATGACATGAGGAATCGAGAGCTGCTGGCAATTAAATGGAATTTAGGGGAGTGGCACCATTTTTTGGAAGTAGCCAAGCATGTGGTCCCGATTTCTACCGATCATAAAAACCTTGTCTACATAGAATCCGCTAAGAGGTTCAACTTCAGATAGGCTGTTGGTTATTGTTCTTCTCCAGATTTTCAATATAGTATTATGTACCGGTCTGGAACCAAAATTGTGAAAGCAGATGCCCTGTCTAGAAGGTTTATGCCTTATCAAACTGATCCATTACCTTAGGATTCTATTGTACCTGCTGCCAGGATATTGGAGTCTTGTCTAGAGATCTATCCACTTACAAAAAGCTCAAAAACAGACTTCCCGTTCCAAATACTTTGGACACAGGAAGCTAAGATTTGAAGATTTTTTAAGAAGCCCATGACCACAAAAAAGCAGGTCATCCTGTAATTAGCAAAAACACTTCAGTTGGTGTCCCATTCTTGTTGGTGGCCAGAACTCCACAAAGATGTCCAGTCATGTCCAGTCTGGGCACAATTGAAGTCTCCATGAAAGCAGCACCCCTGGGTCTGCTGGAACCACTACCTATCCATAAAATTTCATGGACTTATATCACCATAGACTTCAACGTTGATTTTCCATTGTCCAAAGGTTTCAATACCATCTGGGTTCTGCTAGATAGGTTCAGTAATATGGCCCATTTTGTTCCCCTAGAAGGACTTCCTTCAGCAAAAAAATTGTTATTTATCTCTCATGTATTCATACACAGTTTGTAGCAACCTTTTGGAAAGCCTTCTGTAAAGCCTTAGGAACCAGGGTTTCATTTTCATCAGCATAACATTCACAGTCGAATGGTCAGACTGACTGGATCAACCAAGTATTGGAACAGTACCTCCGTTGCTATATCTCCCAATTTCATATCGACTACATCCCATGGGTGGAATTTGCCTACAATATTTCATTCAGCATCTAAGATGTCTCCCTTCTTCTACACTACTGGCCTTCATCCTTAAGTCTTTTTTTCTCCTGTTTCAACATCTGAGGCAGACAACTTTGTGTATACTGTCTCCAGGTTGAAGTAAGAGTTAGAGATAAGGTTCAAGAAGCTTTATCTAGAGCCCAAAAAAGGCAAAGAGAGAAGCTGACCATCATCACACAAAGTTACAATTTAAGGAGGGAGACAGAGTTTGGCTAGCCACAAAAAATCTTTGACTCTGACAGTCATCCAGAAAATTTGCTCCTAGATACATTGGTCCTTTTACCAAGAAGATCAATCCAGTAGCATACAAACTGGACTTACCTCTGTCCATGAGAATCCACAGAGTCTTTGAAATCACATTGCTGAAACCTTAATTCCATCCCACAAGCTTTTATATGAAACCTACTCCTAAGCCTCCTCCTGTTAGTATTCAGGGGCATACTGAATTTCAGATAGAAAATATGTTACTTTCACGCTGGGTCAAAAACCAACTCCAATATCTTGTCCACTGGAAAGATTACAGACCAGAAGAAAGGTCCTGGGTGCCATTAAAATATCATCATCATTACGAGAGGTTAAGGAAGTTGTTCCATAAGAATAATCCACTTAAGCCATCCGTATGAGTGTTCTGTGACCACTCCTAAAGGGGGGTAATGGTATGCCCAAAATGAGCAGCAAAAATGCCTGTGTATTGGATCTATATACTAAGATGACTGACTATGTAAAGAAAGGATTTAGAATGTGCCTGGTGGGTTACAATTGTTGTGTAAAGACTAGGAATCCCACACTTTGTGAAAGGTAGCAACTGTATCATGGAAGAGGCTGGTGACATATTTCAAAGCACCAGCATGCCAGATTCTATTAATAACTGCAGTTCTGAAAGACTGCAAAACTTTCTTCCAGTGGCTGGCAAGTTGAAGTTTAGCTGCATTGCAAATATGCAAAATAATTTGTCAGAAGATTTGACTATGGATTTGGTTGGCATAGCCATATGAGCAGTGGTTCTTTAGGTACATGAATATCGGTAACCTGAGCAATCAGGACTAATATGTCATCCCAGAATCGAGATATGAACTGGCAGTCCCTCCATGTGTGTAAGAAGGTGCCTCTATACCCACAGTGATGCCAGCAGAGGTTGTACACCAGGAGGTAGATGTAGTGTTATTTTGTGGGGACCAAATACCAACTGGCGTATATTTTGTATTTTGTATGTGTTTTCCCGTGCAAACACAACATGTTGGGGATTGAGCGACCATCTGTCCCCATCAAGCGTTATTCCAAGATCTCGCTCCCATGCCTGTTCAAATGTTTAAACAGATGGGGACGAATCAAACAAAAGAGATCTATAGAATATCTAAATATAGCCTTGAAGGTGTTCAAATAGCGTTTGGGGTCCGGATGATTGTGTTTGGACCTGAATGAAGCTTTTTATTTGGACATAAATTGAAGGGTATTGGGGAGGTTGTGTTTCTCACATATGTCCGCAAAGGAATGTGGGGCAGTTTTTCTCATTATGCTAAAGCTGTCTAATTCCGCTTTTAGCCAAAGTTGGTTAAAAGCCACAGTACACCCCAAGGGAACAAGAGGGTTTGATTGATGAAAGTGTGGAGGGATATGGCCAACTCAATTTTTTTATTTAATTTATCCCAAATCTTCAGCGTGAAGTGAATAGAAGGGACAGTGTAAGCCGAGTCTGGTCTGTTGGTCCTAGGAATCCAAGGCTGATATATCAAACCATTTCTTGACTCTGAAACTGGCTAGCCATGAGATTAAGTGACTTAATTGGGTGGCATAGTAATAATTTTCAAACATGGAAGGCCCAGGCCACCATTGTACTTGGATTTAGCTAGGCAGGTTTTACTGAGTCTCGGTTAATTACCGTTCGATAAAAATTTATCACACAAAGTTTGGAATGAGCAAAGGAAGGAATCTGGGCCGTTCACCGACAAAGTTTTATATAGGTACAGCAGCTTGGGTAGCACATTCATTTGGATTGCATTGATCATTCTAAACCACAAGATGTAAAGGGACTTCCAAAAGTGTAGATCTCGGTTAATGAGAGACAGCGAGAGGGTAGTTAGCTTGAAAAGTTGGTCATGAGTGTTATGATTCCTAGCGAGTTCAGGAAGCGGCAACAAAAGTATAAAAACAAAGTATCTTTACAACACTACACTTCACAATTTATTTGGGGTAGGAAACGCCCAAGAGTCCGGCTTCTTGTTCTACAAAGATCGACACGGGATGGTGGCTTGGGGGTCCCCAACTTTAGAAACTACTTTCTGGCAGCGCAACTCCCCCAATGTATTTTGTGGAATTCCTCAGGCTCCTCCAGAGTCTGGGTCTCGATTGAAGCTGAGAGCCTGGGTATTTCCTCCGCCTCCTCTCTCCTGTGGCTCCCTCGCACTAAACGTCCTCGGTCCGTTATTTATCACCCAATTGTATCGCATTCGCTTTCAATCTGGGGCCGAGCAAACACAAAGTTTAATCTCGCCCCGGCTCCTAGTTCAATCATCCCTCTCTTTGACAACCCAGATTTTCCACCAGGTCGTATAGCTTCATCCTTTAAATTTTGGAAAAGGAATGATGTTTATTATCTTAATGATATCACTAAAGACGCTTCTTTTCCCTCATTCGCAGACATAAAAACCAAATTTAATATTCCCAACACTTTCTTTTTTCAATACCTACAACTAAGACATTTTCACTCCACCACTAAATTAACTTTAAGAATCAGGCCGTTGACCTCATTCGAGTCACTTTTTCTCCGGCGATCCTCTACAAATGGCCTTATATCTCCATTATACTGGGAACTGAAAGTCCCCAGCTTAGACATCCAAGATTCCCATGAGCGAGCCTGGGAGGAGGATTTGGGAGGCCCCTTGGATAGAGAGGACTGGGATGAAATAAAGTCTAACACGGCCTCTAGCTCAATCTGTGTGAAGCTGAAAGAAAACGCCTATAAGCTTCTTTATCGATGGTACCTGGTCCCAACCAAATTACAAAAAATCTTTCTGGACACATCCAGCTCATGTTGGAGAGGTTGTTCGTCGGAAGGGTCCTTCCTCCATATCTGGTGGCAGTGCCCCAAGCTTGCCTCATTCTGGCTAGAGCTAAGAGACTTCGCGTCTCAGATTCTGCAGATTGACATCCCATTCTCACCCAAATTTTTCCTTCTCCCACTTGGAATTCCTTCCGCTACTTCACGTCAAACAAAAATGTTCCGCCATATAGTTTCTGCAGCACTGTGTCAAATTGCCACTAATTGGAAACAGTCCACCATGCCTACTCTGCAGGCAATTATCAATAGAGTCTGGCACTCATATAAAATGGAGTTTATGACATGCATACTGCATAATACTTCTAAATCATTTTACAAAATTTGGGCACCGTGGATGTCATTTTTTCAAGTTCAAACTCCTTTTGCCATATGACTCCCCTACAACACTCCACTTGATATCCTTCCTCGACCTTTTACTGCCTTCCCTCCCTTGCCTTCCCCTTCTTCCTTTTTTTTTTTTCTCCTTTCTCCCGCTTTGCCCCGCTTTTTCTTCTATTGGCGGTTTAGCCACACCGCCCCCCTAGTCTATTTGGTTTTTCTCACTCTGACCAACTTCTCTTCTCTCTGTTTCCTTTCTCTTCTCTCCCTACAATTAAAATTTGGTCAATATCATGTTTTTGTTCTGTATGATATACACTGAATGTATAGGTCCTTGAATTTGTTTGATTTGATTGTTAAGGATACTATCTTGGACTGATGTTTACTATTGACCTCTCAAAAATAAAACTTTTAAAAAAAACAAACAAAGTATCTTATGGGAACAAGGATTCAGTTCACGGAATATGCAGATTTTCAGGTAGCAGCATAAACAGGAATAGCACCAATACACAAATATGAACAGGTGTGATGAATGGCAGGAAAGTCCACTGAGCAACAGGTTCCAAGCAATGACAGATACAGTTAAAATGCAGGAAGTATAGAGTTACCCTATTGCCAGGATGCACGAGTCTGTCCAGGGAATCAAACAGAATAGCTGAGTCCAGTGACCAGGCAGAGGTTTGGGCAACAAGAGTTCAAGCAGAAACCAGTATCTGTCAGGCACCGTCTCCGCACTGACACTTGGTGCAGAAGACGGATGCCTGCATCTTCTCAGCAACCACGTCCTGTTGCCTAGCAGCGGGACGCTATCTCTGCTCACCTGTCTGCAGCCAGCATGTCTTATCGCCAAAATCTCCCTAACCCAATCAGGAGGCACCTTAAGGTATATAAAGCAGCCTCTGACACATGTCTAGTGCCAGAATATTTGGTCTTCAGCCTTGCTCCAGTGTTTTGTTCCTGTCTTGCTGTTATTTGGATTCTGACCCCGGCGTGTTCCTCACTTCTCCTTTTGGTTCTTGATTCTGGCTTAGAGTGATATTTGGTATTGACCCGGCTTCCTGACCATTCTCCTGCTTCTGATTTGGCTATATCTGTTCCTCTGGTTTTGACCCGGCTTGCTGACTACTCTTCCATCCTGCCTCCTGGTGGGCTGTCACCGCTGTCTCAATTGTTACCTCGCCAGCTGACTGATACTGAGGGCCGCGACCTGCACGTCCCTTGCAGCAAAGTCCATACCTCCTTGCGGGGGTTCCTGGTGAAAACCAGGGGCGTGTTAGACTCCGCGCCTCAGTACCTAGTAGCGCCAACTGCTGGCAGCTATCATCAATTCCACCTAGTGATTCTGACAGTATCCAGGCAGAGTTCAGAGTCATAAGCGAATAAGCATAAACCGGTAATAAGGCCGATGTCACAACGGGAGATCAAACAGCAGTAGAACAAACACTGGAATATGGAAAAACAAGTGGCAATATGAATTGCACAAAGCACAGACTGAGGCAGATATTTGAAGCTGTGAGACAGGTGCAGTTCAAATCAGGTAAAGAGATTAATTCCTGCAGGCATGATGTAAAGTTCAGGGGCAGAACAGCAGCACCTCTGGTGGATTTGAGGTATTGCTGCCACATACAAAATATAGACAGAGTCGTAACAATGAGTTTTGCTGAGAATCACACCTAAGCACCAGATTGCCACATAATATCAAAGTTGATTTCCAATAATTTCTTAGTTTGAGAGGTAAGGTGAAGGGCAAGCACCTCCAAATTGTAGTCATTCACTTTGTAACCAGAGAATAGACCATACCTCTCAATTTCTAGAAAAAAGTTAGGAAGAGAAATCTGAGGCGTGGACAAGGTGAGAAGTACATCATCCGGAAAGAGTGAGATTTTATAATGTTTCTACTTAATCTGGATGCCCTTCACATCTAGGTTCAGTCGGACTCAAGCAGCAAGCGGTTCAATTCATAATACGTAAATCAGGTGGAGAGGGGGCAACCTTTTTTCATTGAGACCGACAATGATGGGTTATGGTACAAGGCCAAGATGGCTTAAAGAAAATTGCCAAAAACCCTACATTTCTAAGTGTTTGAAGCATAAATGACCAGGAGACCTAGCAAAGGCCTTTTTGGCATCTAAAGCCAGAATCACAGAGGGGATTTTCGACTGGTTGATAAAGGAGATAAATTCCAACGTTCTCTTGATGTTATCAAGAGCCTGCCTTGTGGGGACAAAACCAAAGTTGGGTCAGATTCATGTTCAGTCTATTTGCTAAGGTCTTTGCGAGTAGCTTGAGGTCTGTGTTTAGTAATGAGATAGGCCGATGGTTAGCACAAATGATGGGATATTTATTAGGTTTGGGAATAACTAAAACTTGTAGTGTCTGAATGAAACTTCTCGAAGTGAAGGACATGATTAAAAGTAGAGATCAGGTGCGGGAGTAAAATGTATGAGAAGGTTCTGTAGTAGGAGATAGGGATGCCAGCAGGGCCAGGAGCTTTAGAAGGATTCTGATCATTAAGCACCTCCCTCACTTCTTCTTCAGTTATGTCTGAACTCATCTTAGAAGCTAGAGTTCTATGAAATTTAGGAAGGTTACAGCTATCTAAATACTGTTGAATCACAGTTGGTGTGGAGGGCCGGTGGTAGTCATTAGAGCGATGATCTAAATGATGATACCCTGACATAATGACACTGAAGCTCTCATTGGCAACACAGTGGTAATACAACTGCTCGAAATGGAAACTTCAAACAATTTCGACCGATGAAGTTCCAAGCACACTACAATTATGTTACTTTGAAGGGCCACGCTATCATTAGTGCTGTTAAGGTAGTAATTTAAGGAGGCGCCGACTGTACAATGTAAAAGGCTTTCTAAAGAACATTGTACAGCCGGTGCCTCCTTAAAATACCACTTTAACAGCACAAATGATAGCGTGGTTCTTCAATGTGACATCATTGTAGTGCATCAGGATCTTCATCATTGTAATTGTTTGAAGTCTCCATTTCAAGCAGGCGGGGTTACCACTTTGTCGCCACCGAGAGTTTCTGTGTCATCATGTTGGGGTATGTAGTGTCAGCACTTAGATTGACGCTACAACGTACCCAACTCTGGAGGGCGTGAGGAGGCATTTTATTTGTAAGTTATAAAGAGGGTCATAGAAAGATTTGTTGATGACTGTGGGATCAAAAATAATCTTCCCCTTCTTGTCCCTTATAGCCACAATGGCTTATGCATCCTGTTCAGCTTTCAATTTACTTGCTAGCATAGTGTCACATTTATTTCTCTTTCCATAAAATTTCTGTTTTAACCAGCGGAGGACTCGTTCAGTTTTGTCAGAGGGGAGAGATTGAATCTCTCCTCTAACACAAATGATTTGTGCATAGTCTGAGTGGGTCTGTTTATAAATGTGCCCAAGCTTCTGTAATCTAGTAGCAAGGGAGTCCAATCTGTGAGTTTGCTGCTTTTTGCGAAAGTAAGCATATTTGATAATATTACCTCTAATGACAGATTTGTGGGCTTCCCACACAGTGAGTCAGAGGTCAAATTGTGATCAAAGTTTTCCTGGATTTCAGCAGACATTTGCTCTTACAATTTAAATTGATATACTGCTTGAGAAAGTTTGCAGGACAGACGAAACGTGTCGCTATTGCTATTTCAGTGCTGTTCACGGTTACCAACTGATAATCACTGGATGTGAGGACTTTTACCACGGTGATATTTTGTTTCATAATCACTTTGCATTGATGCATTCTTCAACACTGATCCTAAGAGGAACTATCTATATCATAGCACCACGGAAGGACTTCAGCCCTTATGTTTTCAAGAGCCGCTGTAGTGGTAAGGAGGCTTGCCTGTTCACTGTCTCGAGGTGGGTGAGTGTTTTGGATCTCAATTATTTTTTTCACCGGTTGCTGGGATTTGAGTTATCGGGTGTGTGGACTTCATTACTTCATCCATGCCTGATTCTCCTGCTGACATAAGAAGAATATCATCATCATCATTTATTTATATAGCGCCAACATATTCCGTAGCGCTTTACAGTTGGGGACAAACATAGTAAACTATGAGTAAACTAATCAGTAAATCAGTAAACTAATCAGGGTAACGCAAATAAATAAAGTTGTTGTCTAACACAGCCCTGATTGCGGATATTTAAGCAATGGGAGGGAGTGAGGGTAACAGTGCCTCGTAAGACATATTATAAATGTTACTGTAAATATTTCAGGACATAAATTCACCCTATAGAGTAATAAACAACTAAAACTAGTCAGAACATAATGAAAACAAGAGGCTCACGAGAAACAACAAGGAGTTCTGATGGCAACTAGCTAAAACGAGCACAGTGTGAGGCTGACTACTCGGTGGTGCAGCAGCCTCTGGGGTAAAATTACGCAAAGTCTTTACTGCCTACAGAGTTCCAAACAACTACAATATGGCTCCTCTACAAACAGCCAGGGTTAAAGAAACAATGAATGATCTCTACGATTATCTGGTGCTGTATGACCCCGGTTGGGGTTTTGAACAAGTCCCTGCCTTCGGTAGGGTCATGCACAGTAATATGTTGACCTCTAGCCTCCACAATCATTGGAAAATGGAAGCTATGTTCTTGTAGCATTCTCATCACCTTTCGAAGTTGTCATCAGTTAATAATCTTGGAAGGTGCCTTGTCTTAAAAGACCTGAATCTCTGATTCTTCAAAAAAGATTTAGGGGGAGTTCCTGCAAGCATTAACTATACTCCTTGAGAAAGTCCGTGATACGCGTCGGAGACACCACATCTCCTCCACCAAATTGTGTTCAATTGCTGTTTATTAACCATCTGAATGTATAAATGAATAAATCCTTTGCAGCACTTCACTATGTAGTTCTCATCCTTCTTTCCCGAGCATGCACGGATCGTCGTAATCAGGTGCACCACATCACAGAGAAGGGCGCAAAGCGAATAGTGCCATCCACACATCCTGAAGAGCGGGCGTTTGCGACTCACTGCAGCCCTATTGTCACACCGGTCACCACAGACAACTTACCGCAACGCACACCCCGTATACAGACGACATCGGGCGCTCAACACAGGATCCTATCATCCATGGTAGTTACATGCGGTTAAACTACCCTCCAAAGGTAATTGCATATTATCGTTGTCACGTGGAAGATCCTTAGCCACTACCACTCTAACACAGTTCACGTGGTCACACAACGGCTTACAATCTGCGAACCTTTACCTATATATCCTTACCTCTGCATATGCACATATTGTTATCCTTTCAGTATCAACATTGTGGACTTTTTGTTCATTAGTATTGTTCTCTGTACCACTTATTGATTACTGTTCACTATTCATCGTCCTCCTCTGCACACTTCCATCATCTAACAACCCTTGGGGAGCATTTCAATTTATTTTCATTTCATTTCATTTCATATCATATATACCCTATACCTCCTAACTAATGTGTTTGAGCGCAAGGTGACACCCCCATCTCTTTATTAACTAAACTGTCCTTAGTTTTAAACAAGGGAAATTTGAGAACAACATCCCTTTTGCGGTCCTCAGCTTTTCCTGATCTGATTCTGGACCCTTGGGTCTTGCTGAGCAGGAGTGTGACAGAAACTGGAGTACACTGTGTAGCACTAGCAGGATAGAAGTCTAGGCCCAGAGTCTGCACCAGAGTACAGAACTGGAATTCGCCATAGCAGCACTCTAGAACTGTTCGTGGGAACTCAACACCGGCACCTGTAACAAGGCACATGGAGCTGAAATCCACTATTAGGAACTCAGAGTGTGTAACACATGGAAATGCAAAACAGAGGGAGCTGGACCTGGAGACAGGAACTCAGAACTGTGACTAGATATAGAGAACTCAGGACTGTGAGACAGCCACAGAGATACACAAAACTGGAGCACTAGAGACACAGAACCAACCCCAGCTACAGAACTGGCGATACAGGCACAACTCCAAGCACTTCATAATAAGCACATGTGATGCAAAGCTCTTGCTGAGGAAAGAACTCTTGATGAATGCAAAATTATTGCACAAACATGAGCAGTTTGGAAATGCAGAGTAGTAGCAGAAAGATGATCCCTTGGTAGTGCAGGGTATTTTCAGAAAGATGATCATTTGGTAATGCAGGGTATTCAGGAACTGTGCTGGAAACAACTGGAGCCTTAAGCCAAGAACTATCCTCAGGAGAAAAAGTGTGTTATTCTGGCAATGAGTAGATCTCAGAAGCAGCTTTAAATAGGGTGTTCCTAATACTGAATCCAAGATGTCCACACCCATGCAGCAGAACAAACAGTAGGTGTTTGTTTACAAATGAAGAAGTGGTGCTCAAGACTGCTCCAGGTAACCAGGAGAGGCCCAGATAGTTGTTACATAGTTACATAGTTGATGAGGTTGAAAAAAGACACCAGTCCATCAAGTTCAACCTATTTTGGATCTCCTGCGATCCCTCACTTATATTTGAAATTGATCCAGAATAAGCAACTGCCAAACTGTTTCAACTGGGAAAAATCCCTCCAGACCCAATATTGCAGTCCTATTTTTTTCCCCTATATTCACTACTATCCTTCATTTTAATTAATGGTCGTATCCCTGGATATACTTTTCCGCTAAAAAATTGTCTAACCCTTTCTTAAACATATCTATTGAATCTGCCATTACAACCTTCCATGGCAGTGAATTCTATATCTTGACTGCCCTTATTGTAAAGAACCCCTTCCTTTGCTGGTTGTGAAACTTCCTCTCCTCTAACCTTAATGGGTGACCGCGTGTCCTGTGTATAGTCCTTGGGGTAAAAAGTTTCCATGAAAGTTCTCTGTACTGACCCTTAATGTATTTGTACATAGTAATCATATCTCCTCTTAGACGCCTCTTGTCTAAAGTAAACATGCCTAAACTGACTAACCTTTCCTCATAACTTAATGACTCCATACCCTTTATCAATTTAGTCGCCCTTCTCTGAACCCTTTCTATTTCCAAAATATATTTTTTATAGAATGGTGCCCAGAACTGTACTCCATATTCAAGATGAAGTCTTACCAACGATTTATACATTGGCAAAATGACACTGTCTTCCCTTGTATCTATGCCCCTTTTAATGCATGCCAATACTTTATTTGCCCTTTCAGCTGCTGCTTGACATTGAGCACTATTGCTAAGTCTACTGTCTACGAGCACTCCCAAATCCTTTTCCATTATAGATTCCTCTAAATTAATCCCATTTAATTTATAGATTGCATGCTTGTTTTTGATCCCTAAATGCATAACCTTACATTTATCTATGTTAAACCTCATTTTCCATTTGACTACCCAATCCTCCAGTTCATTTAAGTCCCTCTGTAGAACAGCTACATCTTGCTCTGATTTTATTACCTTACAGGTTTAGTGTCATCTGCAAAAATGGAAACTTTACTCTCTAAACCATCACCAAGGTCATTAATAATGTGATAAATCAGCAGCGGACATGGTAAGTGTGAATAATCCCTAGGCTGTCAAGAGTCTTTAGGTTTAGGATGCAAGGCACTATGAGCATGTTCAAATTGAATATCGTGGGCAGCAAATTCGGGAACTAGGGTTTGAAAGAGGCAGATCAATTATGGTTCAAGGTGTTGGTGATATAACGACTCACCACTATTGACCCTGAGATTGTTTCTATGTTCCTTATTGTCACGGGCACTAGGAGTCTTTACCCAGGTATCACCAGATGATGGACTTACCAGAGCAGTATAGGTGGTAATATGGTACTCTGGTAACGGGGTGATCACGGAACAGGAGACAGCAGATGGTAAGAGAATGCTTATGGAAAGTCTATGACTAGCAGCACTGGTAATAAATAGATAACTGTACACGAGGAACTGGATGGACAAGGAAACGTGAGGGTAGTCAGTGGTCTGCGGATAGCAAGTTGTACCACTGCTATAGTGAGGAGGAATGTCCAGAAGTAACGAGGAGGTGATGAGAGTCAGCGGTCTGCGTATGGCAAGTTGTACCGCTGTCTGGGTGAGGGAATGGAATCCAAGTGACGGTATCCGGGAAGTCAGTGGTCTGCGTTAGCAAGTTGTACCACTGCTATGTGAAAGGATACTGGAAACTGGTGAGTCAGGAAACAGGGAACAGTGGTCTGCCTCTAGCAAGTTGTACCACTGAAATATATATGTGAGGAGGAGCACGGGGAGATAAATGCAATGCAGAGTATACACGGGCACACTGAACTTGATCCCACGATGATATGCACCAAATAGTAACAACTGAGCAGCACTGCACAAATATACAAAGTCACAAGAACTATCCAGGCTAAAAGGTAACACAGTCAAATGATAACAGTCTCAGTGGATAGGAAACTCCAGAGGAGAACAACTCAGTCCAGCAAGGTATGCAATACACCAGCACAGTCAATGATAAGTATGCATACCGTGGTTCAGGAGAGCAGGCAGTCAGAAAGAGGTGCAGGGATACCTGAACGGCTGGAGGCCGGCAGGATACGAAGTCCCAGGAGGGTGGAAGCGGTAACCAAGTAGGTGCAGTTCACAGGTAGGTAGACCAGCAAGGATGGAAACAATACTCAGGAAGCAGTAGTATATAGAACTGGACACCTGGAGATCACTGGAGAGTAGAGGTGGTATAGCAGAGATGAAAGCAGCGGAGCGTTGATCCAATGCAGACAGGCGAGTTGACACAAGCAGGAACACTGTAGAAGCACGGAGAGCGGATCAGCTGGCTGCAGACACGAGGAGTACTGGAGGGTTGCGATGAGCAGGGCACTGCAGATACACGGAGGCAGCGGATAGGAATCAGCTGGTGCAGTCACGATGAAACACGGGAGAGTTGAGGTGAGCAGGATACTGTAGAAGCACGGAGGCAGCGGATAGGAATCAGCTGGTGCAGTCACGATGAAACACGGGAGAGTTGAGGTGAGCTGGAAACTGTAGAAGCACGGAGGCAGCGGATAGGAATCAGCTGGTGCAGTCACGATGAAACACGGGAGAGTTGAGGTGAGCAGGATACTGTAGAAGCACGGAGGCAGCGGATAGGAATCAGCTGGTGCAGTCACGATGAAACACGGGAGAGTTGAGGTGAGCTGGAAACTGTAGAAGCACGGAGGCAGCGGATAGGAATCAGCTGGTGCAGTCACGATGAAACACGGGTGAGTTGAGGTGAGCTGGAAACTGTAGAAGCACGGAGGCAGCGGATAGGAATCAGCTGGTGCAGTCACGATGAAACACAGGAGAGTTGAAGTGAGCTGGAAACTGTAGAAGCACGGAGGCAGCGGATAGGAATCAGCTGGTGCAGTCACGATGAAACACGGGAGAGTTGAGGTAAGCAGGATACTGTAGAAGCACGGAGGCAGCGGATAGGAATCAGCTGGTGCAGTCACGATGAAACACGGGAGAGTTGAGGTGAGCTGGAAACTGTAGAAGCACGGAGGCAGCGGATAGGAATCAGCTGGTGCAGTCACGATGAAACACGGGTGAGTTGAGGTGAGCTGGAAACTGTAGAAGCACGGAGGCAGCGGATAGGAATCAGCTGGTGCAGTCACGATGAAACACAGGAGAGTTGAAGTGAGCTGGAAACTGTAGAAGCACGGAGGCAGCGGATAGGAATCAGCTGGTGCAGTCACGATGAAACACAGGAGAGTTGAAGTGGTCTGGAAACCACAAACGAACAACAGCATTCAGCAGGAGCTGAATACACGAGGAAACACAGGAACACCTTCAGAGGCTCATGGGGAATGAGACTCCAAGATCAGGCAACGAGGTATAGACAACAGGTGCTTTAAATAGGGAGTGTTGCCTGATCAGCCAATTAACTAAAAGGAACATGTACTGAAGGTTTGAAAGGGCTGCACATGCGCAGACCCTCAGGATGGTGGAAGGCCACGGTTCCTAAACACACGAGAAGTAGCACTCACAGTCCGGTGAGTGACACTTATTCTTAAGATATTCAGCTTTGCCCTTGAAAAACGCCAACTCTCTATGTAAGTAACCAATGTCTTGAGTAGCTTCATGCAGCATTTTAGTGTTAGAGTCGACTTTGTGTTCAGTAGACGCGGTTCTTTAGGATAACATCACAATTTAAACTTGTATGCCTTCTGACAGTTTCTGAAATTCAACCGACAATGTATTCTGAAGGGTCATCGTCATAGTATGAATAGTAGCTCGGACATCCGTGGTATCTGTTGGTGTTGCAGATGATGCTTGAGGAGACGAGAGAGGGGAAGTGATGGGCACTGGAGATTCCTGTGGCATAATATGCTGTAGTATCTACGTTTGCGTACCCCTTTTACTTTTGGAAATTTTTCTCTGCATGTTGGATGGTGAAAAAAAAAAAAATGCTCATCTGTGAGAGTGTTTTCAGGTGGGCAGAGACAGATAACATTATCTCCTACACATTAAAACAGCTGGCAGAATATGAAATTGTAATAACAAAAAATTTGTAGAGCTCTTATGATCCTCAAACTGAGCTGTTGTTAGACTATGAAACAGTTGCAAACTCATAAGTCCCCCAGCAGATGACAACAAAATTCTGGAGGAAACATAAATGCTTTCTAAGCAGTGTAACTGGGTATGAAAGACTGCTATATTTTAATGCCGTAACAGGCAACTTGGAAGTTGACTACAGTATGATGTGTCTGAGTTCCTCACGCTGATGTGAGGGGAGCCTGGGAGAAACAGATGCCTGTAATTATGTCCTTGGGGCACTCCACAGGAAGCACAGACATTTAATCAGTGCTTTGCTTCAACAGAAATGCACCTTTCAGGGAAAGTTCATAGGAGACAAACGGGGTCACATCCAGTAATTGCACCTGCACACGGGAGATTGCACTTGCCAGTTCCTGATAAGGATGGCAACTCCATCGGTGATGGAACTCAGCTGCACCTGTAGCCGGAACTGAAAGGAAGTGTACCACTGAGTGTAAGAGGGAAGCAGAGCAGCTACTGTAGCCCCTGGTGGGGATTCACTACCAGCGGGTGAGCAGGAAAAAAGAATAAGGGGCAAGAGGCAGTTAGTCTGTGGGTTAATATGCTACACAGATGCAGGCCCCCATCTAACCCTCCATGGGTTCTCTACCTCACTCACTGCTAATAGAAACTATATACTAATGGGTTCAAGTCCAGGGGGAATCCGAGTACCACCTTTTCCTGTGGTTCCAGGAAAGGTGACTGCTAATGGTAAAAAAACATCCCGCACCTTAGGTTCTGCATAGGGGTTATCAGTCGCTGTTTGTGGGGTTCATAACAAAGACAAAGTGTCAGTGTCAAAGGAAAGACTAATGAAGATTCAACAGGAATTGTTTCAGGCTATTATGAATGCTTTCTTCAACCATAGGTAAGAGATGACAATGAAGGAGGAGTCTTTAAATAGAGTTACTCGTTCATTGGGTCACAGTCAAGAACCTCTGGGTCAGGCTATAAGACTTACACAGAGCACCAGGGAGAAGTCAGGAGCCGTGGTGGCCGCGGGCACCGCTAACACTCACTGTCCCTGGTCTCTGGCTTCCCGGCCATCTCTATGATGACCGGAAAGTCACTTCTGGTCTCCACGTCCCGGTTGCCTAGGTCTGCCGCCGCGCCCGGCCAGCTGTCAAACAACAGGGCTAGTTAGGTTCAGCCAATTCATGGCTGTTTAGTTTAGCAGCCGGGCACTCTGCTTTCCCATTTGATAACTGTGCCAGTAATTTATTAGGCAAAAAACCTGGGAGCACTTGCAGGGCCTTGCTCTGATTGGCCCTTGGCACTATTTAAGGCAGTGAGGACTGAGCCTCACTGCGGGTTATAGAGTGCTGTCTCAGTACTACTGCCTGTTCCTGTGCTTTTTGGTGTTGAAACCTTGGATTGCTTTCTCTGTGTATTCCCTCTGCCTATTTCCTCAACTCTGAACCTTTGCCTGTGACCTTGACCTTCTGCCTGTATCTGGCACTGAACCACTGCCTGTGACCTTGACCTTCTGCCTGTACCCTAACTCTGAACCATTGTCTGTGACCCTGACCCTGCTTGTGCCTTAAGTCTCCATCGGTGCTCTGTTCAGTCCATAGATCTCTGGCCTGCCTCTACCCCATGTATTACCTCCTGTACCTGTGTGCTGCCGTGTGAACATAAACTTGTACTACACTGAGTGTAAGTCCGGGGGGCATCTGAGTACCTGTGAGAGTAACTAGTCTCTATGGGAAATACGGCTGCTAAAGGTGAAGACCTCTTCTACTATAGTTCTACAAGTTTATGCCGCACTGGTTGCCATAACAGGAGATTCTTGACTTGTGGCAGGAACCAACATTTAAGGAAAGGGGACTATCCCTCTCAGAACAAGAAAGGACTACGTTAATGACAGATTCAAGATGCAAAGGTTGGTTTGCTCATCTGCACATAGAAGTAGTAAAAGGTGCATGGCTTCAAAAGGAAAAGAAACTACATGCAAACATTCTAGAAGCAAGGGAAGTGTGGTGTGCAATACAACATTTTTTACCTAAGTTGCAATACAAACATTTTAAAATCTCCCATTCCACCATATGGTTGTGGCATTCATAAACCGACAAGGAAGCAACAAGAACAAAACCATGATAACAGAGGTATCAACAATCATATTGACAGTAAACACTGTGAGGATTCCTTCAGCTCTTCACATAACAGGCAAGAAAAACAAGGTGGCAGATTATCTCATTTGGCATTAAATCCAGCTAGGAGAGCGGGCATTATACAAGGAGGTCTTTAAAAGTTGATGGAGAAGTTTGGGGCCCCTCAGATAGATCTGATGGTGACAAGTCAAACACCAAGCAGAGGAATTCTACTCCCATCGAAAAAAACTACAGAGCAGAGGGAATAAATGGAACTTCAAACAGGGGTATGTACTTCCTCTTATTGCACGCATACTAAAGAAGATCAAGAGAGAGGCAGTAGAAGTAATATATTTTCTTTTATTCTTGCATCACTGCCCATGGCTCACTGTAGCGAAGGAGATGTTCCTGCAACAATCTTGGCCTCTACTACTTCGGACAAGTCTTTTGCATCAACGACCTCTTGTTTACCCGAATTCACAGACTCTCTCTTTGTTGGTGTGGCGACTGAGCAGTGGTTGCTTAAGAGTAAAGGAATTTTATAAAAAAGTGATAGAAGTATTACAGCAATTTTTTCCATAGGGTGTTACAGAGTTTGGAATATATTTATACTTTGGTGCGAACATGATTGGCCTATCCAATGACTGCCAGCATACCTCAAGTGATGAATGTCCTTCAAGGAGGTTTACAGAAAGTTTCATATTAAAGGTGTAGGTCTCAGTACTTAACATTTTCCTGTTCACAAGATTGGCATTAGATGGTCTGGTGGGAAGATTCTTTCAAGCAGCAAAAATAAATCACTCACACTCAAGGTAGCATTTTTGGTGGTTATGCTATCTGCTAAATGAGTAGGAGAACTTAATTCATTATGGTGCAAGCAACATTTTTTGAACATGTACACCAATAAAGTAGCACTATGAACACTAAGCTTAGGTAGTTTCCACATTTTATATCAATCAAGAAATTGTACTTCTGTCTCTTTGTCCAAAGCCAGTTATTGAAAATGAGAAAAGATGCCATACTCTTGGCCTTGTTGAAGCAATTTCTGTGTATCTCCTAAGAACAAAAGAATTCAGAAAAGTGGAGCAGCTCTTTGTAATTTCCGAAGCTTCACAACAAGGGTAGTTCCATCCAAAAAGACTCTTGTAAGATGGGTTTATGAATTAATTTCACAGACTTATAAGAGAATCAGACATGAGGTGCCAATAATACTGAGGATGCATTTCACAAGGGCAGCTGCAACCTCCTGGGCACACAGGGTTCAAGCTTCAGCAGATGATCTATGCAAAGCTTCATACCTTTACCAGACATTACCTCCTGTATGTCGTAGCTTTTGCTAACACTCAGTTTGGAAAGGAAAATGCTTTAAGCAGTTGATCAATAAAATATTTTTTATGTTTGAATTGATCAGTGTTGGCTTGATTTGTTTTTTTCACATTTGTTTCGTTCATGTCCGAAACCAGACTGTCCTTGCCACAGCACTGATACAATAACTAGATTAATGCTGGCAACAAAATATAACAATATTACAGAATATGTGGGCCAAAAATGTCCATGGTGCTCTAATAATTTAGATAGTATCTAATAATCTGAAGAAACTCAGAATCTATATTGGTAATTGCAGGTGGGATGATAAGTACTATTGGCCTGTGTGTGCAGTCATCTTCTGTCATCATTAACAGTCCTCTGTGATGTTAGAAGTGCTTAGAGTGTCCAAATGTCCAGGTCTCATCTAATTTGACCATTGTGTGTGATCATCCTGGTCCTAACAGTAACTGCCAGGATTGTCTAAATTGAAGACATCCCAGTCTATATTGGTACAATTCCCACCAACAAGAAACAGCCCAGCGTACTGAGATCTCCTGCTAATTCTACACATACCTAAGATACTTTATGTTGCCCAGTTCTAGGTCTACATGCCTAGAGCTAAAAAACAATTTCACAGGAGGAGGGGGAGAACAGATTTTCAGAGGTCAAATGTCAAGTAGCCTGACAAAAATGGGGCGGAGTTTCATCAAAAATAAACATGGTGAATCAGAGGTTTGGCCTAACTTGTCCTGATTTTCTACTTGAGGATACTGGCTTTTGCTGACAAACTGAGTGCCAGCAAAAGCTACGACATACAGGAGGTAATGTCTGGAAATGCTTGAAAAAAAACACAAGTCTCTGGTATTGATGTAATCTATTTCAAAAGCTTGAGCATCCTGAACTTGAGCATCTAGGACCCACTGTGTCCAAGCTATCTTGGTTAGTTTAGCGTTAAAATGGAAAATTCAGTATGAACTGATAGCATTTAGAAACAGTTTAGAAGCTCTTGAGCACTAAATTTGCCAAACCAAGAAAGGTTAAATGGATAATTGAGTATATCAAATTAATTTTATAATATCTAATTACATTCCTGATAATTTTATTTATTGTATCCCAGCCCTTTCCTTCAATTGTTCAGGGTAATCAAATATTACATTTCATTTCATTCATGGGGGTGAACTGTATTTTAGTTTCTGAAATTGGCAGAAGAAGAACAGTGCATCTTCAAGGTTGACACTGTTAGTATCACAAGGGGGTAGATTTACTAAAAATCGTGTTTGGTGGTTGTCTTAAACTGTGACACATTGCTGGCGGTTTAGTGCTCTAGGGATGTTTGAGGTTGGGATATTAAATGACTGGCAATGTTTGGTCAAAACAGCCATCAAAACTGCCATAAAAAAGACCGTTTTTGTTATGCATACTTCTGATTGGCTAGATAACTTAAACATGCTATTTGAGCTATTGTGCCCTTCAGAACATAAGAAGAGACATCATTGACTAATGAATTATGTTGGCAATCATTATTTTTTGATTAAGGGGCAAAATGAATTTATTATTAACTTATGGGGGCTATATTTATTCATTATATTATAATTGGGCAATACTTTTTGATTCCTAATTGAGGCAAAAATATTTATGATGCACACATGTGGCACTGCATGTTGCCTCATAATATAATACAATAATAATGCCCCATTTATATAATGAAAAATAACATTTTACCCTGAGAGTCAATTATAAATAAATGTTGTCCCTTAATAAATAAAGATTGCCCTCATAATTCATAGGTCAATGATGCCTCCTCTTATATTCTGAATGGCAAGATAGCTGAAACAGCAGAAGTTTGATCAATCCAACCTCTCACAACCACCTCTTTTGTTAGGACTGTTTTGCTGGCGTTTTTTGCGTCTGTTTGTTAAACAGCAGCTTAATAAATCTGGTTGTAGTTTGACCATGTTAAAAATGTGGATGACGATTTGTAAATTGGTGCTTTGTGAAACTGTGGTTTTAAACCATTTTACTGGCAGTTTATCCCGTCCGTTAGTAAATCTAGCCCTAGGTCTTAAATTCTGCTATTTGCCATGTTAATCCATTTTCTCTGTAATACTTCAAATTTTAAATATTGTTAAACTTTTTGTCTGTAATACTTAAAATTTACCACAAGAGGGAAACCTTCACCCACAGCCACAACCACAATGTATTTACTTTGTTGAGTAAAAAGAATGTATAAATCTGGTTTAAAATACTCCAAATTGTGACATATTTAATCTGCACTAAACATGTTTTGATATTCTGCAGCCAGTAGGGCATCCTACATCAAATGAATACGTAGATATGTCTAGCCTGTGCGAATGAATATCAAATACCAGGTAATTGTTCCTTTTACTTAGGACCAAAGATTGACAACCTTTGACACTTTTGGCGTGGTGGAACTATACCTCCTATGATGCTCAGCTAGATCTAATTCAGAAAGAGCCAGATTGTCAGATATTTCCCATACACACGCCCTGCTTCTTTGTTAAAGAATTATCAATAGCAATGTGCACATGGGAAATGTGTATATATATAGACACACATTATATATATATATATATATGTGTGTGTGTATGACCGAATACTGCGGATTTACATACTCATACAGACATTCAATGGACCCTGTTTGTGAAAACTCACAGTTCATGGATTTCAACACATTCCTATGTGGCTTCAAATAACTCCCATCTGTAAGAATGACTCTACTAGTGTCGAAGTGAATCTTGTCATAAGAGGGGACAAATGCAAATCTCTCTCCATTTGTCGGCTCGGTACTTAGGCGCTTTTTCAGATTCCGAAACGAGGCAAAACATCATCGTTACGTCGTCGGATCTCAGATCTTGCGAGTTTTGGAATCAATAAATACCGCCCTCCATGGTGATCTAGCGCCATTTGAGTGAGAGATACAGAAGGGGTAGCATAGAGTGTAGAGCAGTTGGGCAGGCAAAGTTAGAGAATTAAAAGAGGAGGGTGGTAGCAGTGTTAAAGAAAGTAATCATTGACATTCAGGAGAGCTCCATAGCTCCAGTGTTAAATCTCATTGCAGAAAAATACAAATACTAGTGCTTACAGGGTTCATGTAATTCTGCAGTCCAATTCTACTGTGTTATATAGATAACACAAAAAGAGAGCTGTGTTGCTAATTGTCATTGCTGAAATACAAATACTAGTCCTTGCCGGCTTTTCTTCTGAATTTACACCAAAAAGTGCACGGTGCTATATACACCCAAAGACAAGAGCTCCATTGCTAATTGTCATTGCTGAAATACAGCTACTAGTCCTTGCAGGCTTTTCTTCTGAATTTGCACCAGTACAATTCACAGCAGTACACAGAAGAGCAGGAATAGCAAGCAGCTGCTCCCACCAGTCCTGATGATAGTAATCATCTGGTAAAGCCTATATAAAAGTACAGTCTTTTTAAGTCAGGGAAAAAACCCACAAAAAAACACCTTTTACCGTGTTGAAGAAAAAAAGAGCTGTAATCCAGGAAAAGTTATCTACCGAAATTTTTTTTTTCCAACATGCCATTCTACACACGCAGTGGCAAAGAAAGAATGAGGCCTTCGCCTTTCTCTATGAATGCGAGATCTAAAATTGTTACTGAGGCATCTTCTTGTAAGTTCACTCGTGACCAAGCAAGACCAAGTAATTCGGAATCCAAAAGTGGTGCACAAATACTTTTACATGTTAAAGCCGAGCTGGAAGAAAACAGTAAGGCATTAGAGGAAAATGTATGCTCAGATTCAGAAATTACACCAATCCCTGAGGAGAGTCCATCCACGAGTGCTATGTGTAATCGTGACCATTCTGATCATGTACCCATAAAGAAGGCCCCTTTCAGCATTTCTGCTGATGTGTACCTGAACAGCCCGAGTGTAGCCGGTGATACACCAATTGAGGATGCCACTTTGGAATTGGAACAGGATGAGGGGGATATTTGTGTAGCCGACGAGGGCGCTAATGAAGATGTTGAGGATGAGGATGATGACAACAACTTCTTGCCACAGTAGAGTTAATTAACAGCACTGTTACCTTAGGTGCCTTAAGGCCATTGTTACCTTGTTTCATGGGGGCCCAAACAAACCAAGCACTTCAGCCACAAGGAGTGGCACTTTTGTAGCTGAAGTGCTTGGTTTGTTAAAGTGTGCATGTCCTTTTTAAGATTCCACATAAGTGGGCCCAAGGACAATTCCATCTTGCACCACTTTTCTTTTCTGCCACTGCTGTGTGCCAATGAGTCCTAGATGTGCTAGGAACTGTCATGTGTTTGAGTCTTTGCGATGTCGCTTAGCATCCAGACAGGTCGCTTCAGTATTTGTCCGAAAGTGTATGAAAATAATATTGTGACCTGTGAGGTGGTCAAAATTGACTGCAAATTACTTGAAATTAATGTTAATGAGGTTAATAATAATGTAGGATCAAAAAAAGGGCAAAAAATGTGATTTAAGCATATTTTAGCAATTTTTCTATAAAAAAATACAGATCCAAAACCAAAACACAAAGCTAATCCAGATCCAAAACCAAAACCACTTCACAGCGGTCAGTGAACATCTTTAATTTAAACACACACAATGTCTGCATACAAAATACCTATCAAATATTCATTTATATGTAGCTGTGTTATTGACTTGTACAGCATGCATAAGGATATACAAATGGGTCTCTGGGCGGGCAAGTAGATTTGGGCCCCCATCAATAATTTGCACAGAGCCCACCACACATTATATCATCTAGGTGCAACACATGATTATGCTGGTTGTGCTTAAAATGATTATATCAGCACTACCCCAAATGTATTATACCACTAGTGCTCTCTTCACAATAATATCACAAGTATCCTCACATCATACTACCAACCTTCCAAATTTAGGCCGATCGGAGAGATTCTGTCTGCTGCTGCTCTGCATTGCAGTGTAACCATGCACACTGGAGGGAAGGAGAGAACAAGGCAGCCTAGTTCTAGACATGCTTCTGGGATGTGTGGCCACGCCCCCATCCTGCACCCAGAGAGACAAACTTTGGGAGGTATACCCCATGATTATAGCAGTGCACGTACAATATTGTTACTGCCCCCACCTATCTTCATACAAGCATTAGGGGTATGATTTGAATGCCTCTGTATTGAAGGGTAGCAAAACCCCAAATGTTATATATGTTTAGATATGAGATATGAAGGCAGAATATATTGTTCAATGTTAACCCAACTTTTCACTTTGACTTTGTTGCAAAGTATAGGTCTCAAATAGGATCTGATATAGGTTAAAAAAAAGCAGAGACTGCAATCGTTGGAGTTGTGGTGACATTAGTGTCCCTGTGTATGAGTCCACTGATCCACACAATGCACAGACAGTGGCTTTATGCGCTCTTTGAGCTTTTGTTTTTTTCTGCTCCTTTCTAAACACTAAGGTTAATGCATACTTCCCAACTCACCCGATTTTGGCTGGACAGTGCTGAATGGTGTACTTGAAAGGGGCAGAGTTTGCATTTAATAGGCAGGGTTTGCCCCAAAGTGGTCGATTTAGGGAGGATCTTGGTAGGGGTTTAGGTAGGACTTATTTGTCCAGATTCTCCATGTCTCAATTTTGTTAGGTATGGACTAAAGTATGAAATTGTGAAATTGTGAAAGCACAATGCACAGTGCTTTTATATGATGTCACACACCTACTTTTGTGCATCTGCATTTGACCTTTTGGCTAAGTGTACAGATTTACATGTAATAGGATGTCTCAATTTGTGAGTGTTGATGAGAGCAGATTAGGCATGAGTGCAGCTACTTGTGCACCTATATGCAAAAATGAGGTTAAATATGGCTATATGTTTAGTCATATTTTATATATAGTTAATTTTGTCTCTGTGTTCACATTTGCAACACTGTAGAAAGTTTTATTCAAGCACATCAATCCCTGCCCTAGTAGAACATACAATCTAATTTTCCTACCACACGCACACAAATGGACACATAGCACGGCCAATTTAGTCTCATGTCACTAAATCTACCCATACAGGTGACCACACACATAAAAAAAAAGATCCATTTTGGCAAGGTGAAATGGCCAGATGCAATGGGATTCAAATTAGTGTGGTCAGCCAATGACAAGACACATACATAGTGATAGTGGTCACTAGCACACTGGCTAGATCGGCTAAATTAGTTAGCAATATAATATGTCTATATCCAACTTATGACAAGCCCATGCAACATGGGGAGATCATACAATCTCAATGCAGATTGCAGAATTAAAATGAAAGCCCCAGTCATGCAAAGCAGCAATGATAACCATTGTGGCACTTTATTTTTGGTCTAAAATGAGCTTCAGTGTTTGTTCTATGCTGAGATACACTTTAGGCATAAAAACGACATAAAATCTTAGCAGTAACTGTTGTCAACAGTTTGATTTTGGTGAAACCTAGCGCGAGAAAAGTGTAATGTTGTCAAAATACCATTGAGTGAAAAGTTTACTTTAATGTCTCACAAACCAACCAGGTAACTGAAGCGTTAATGGGTTTGCAGATTGCACACATGGTGCCATGCTTATACAGCTATGTAGTGCAGAATTGATGGCATAAAAGTGCTGTGACACGGTGTGTATATTACCACAGACTGGTGTATGTATACAAAGATGTGTTTATATCATTCATTGCATGATGATGTCCCCATGGATTTGATGCCAAGATTAGTAAAGCTAAAAGACAAGGGTTAACATTTCAACAGTCAGTGTGTATAAGGTAGATATTTAGAAGTGCTTGTGCCATAAATTGGTCTTTACTATGTTCTATAATTTCATTAATATATAAATGGTCATGCTTATAACTATTGCTTTTGGCAAATATGTCATCTTAACATTGTGCTTGAAACAGTTTATAAATAGGTACAAAGTTGTATAACAACTAGTTGGGACTAAAATAGCATAGATCTAATGTACAGACTATGGCTATTTATAATTACATTTCAGTTTTAACCAAAAACCATTGAAAGCAGATGGCAATCTTTATTTTGGGAACAGAGAATCCACTTCCTGTGTAAACATCAGTGCTAATTGTAATTGTATCAGGGCATTAAGGGGATCCTTGGAAGATATCAAGGGCTTCCTCGAACAGGCTGGAGTATCTTCCCTATGCTCTGATACCACTGCAATTAGCGGTGAAGTAGAAAGACTAAGTAGGTTTGCGCTCCTTTAATGAAGAAGCGCATCAAGCAAATGAAGAGTAGCAGAGGGGAATTGTAACATTGCTAAAGTGTTAGGAAAAGTATTAGAAGGTGTTGAAAGTTCCTCAATACTGAAGGGAGGCTCTGCTTGACAGCATTTACTACTGATCACAAAGTTCCCTCTCTCTGTTACCTTAGAGATGGGGGTTACATTAGATATGGGGGTGCAGGCATTATATAAGAAGTATAGAAAGGATGTTGATTCAGCGCTCCCTATACATAAGGATCTGTGTATACTGCAATCCCTGAGGAAGCCCCAAGGTGAAACGCGTTGGTTTGAAGCCACACAACAACCCATTGCACAGCTCTCCGCAGTTATTGCTGAGAACAACCACATTCAACCACCGCTACGAGCGGCGGTATTACAGTCGCATGCGCATGCGCAAGAACATTCACTCTGAGACGGACACTTCCGCCAGGCAACAGGACGTGAGGAACATCGCCACGGCAACGGGCCCAATACACAAGGGAGCGTTTTCAGGTTAGGACTATCCACAACTCTGTGATTCGCATTCTGCTTCACTAAGGGTAAGTCCTTCAACCAGTCTCCATAATTGGGCTCACCCGATGGACCTATCTGGCTTATAAAAATACTCATATACCAGGATTTGTTTTGGAACTGAACTATTCCTATTTGGGAATCATTCACTGTTTGCATCACCTTTACTTGTTACATATTCCCACTCAGGAGGGATGAACTTATGGAAGTTACATTTGGACATTGTGTGTGACTAATACAAGATATTGTTTTGGACTATAACTCAGCGTTGTACACACGGCCAGCTCATTTGGCTACCAGCTGTTATACAACTATCATATATGTATTTGGTCCAACATTGCCCTTCTATAGTTGTTACCTATGGTTGATACTTACAAGGGGCTGATAGTGAATACCACTAAAGAGTCATTTACTACTGCTATTTATGTGGTTATGTACAGCACTGTATGAATATATTATCAATGATTTATTAAATTGTTTTACACAAGGTTACATTGTCCATGCGCCCAGGGATCAATTATTATTATCAATATTATATAAGAAGTAAAAAAAATTATAATATGTATATATTTTTATGATTAAGAAAATACATATTGTTGTGCATGGTGAGTGGATAAAAAAAAATAATCTTCTGGTACTCCCTCCCCTGGATTTCTGTCCCCTGACATCCTCTCCTCTCTCCTGGAACTCTGTCTGATCCCTGGAATCCTGTCTCTTGGCACACTCTCTCTCATGACATCCTGTCCCCAGGAACCTTCTTCCTGTCCTTTTACCCTCCCCTTTGCTCTGGTATCCTGTCCCCTGAGAGCCTCCCCTCTCTACCCTGTTCAAAATAAAAACAAGATAAACACCAAAATATATGGCGTTTTCCAGTTTTTATGGTATATTTATTCATGAACCCTGAAAAGCACAGGTATAAAAAACACTAAAAAATGGAAATACTAAATATAATGCAAAGGTGTTGAAGGTTTGTATTATTTTGCATATATAGAATGATCTATCTATCTATAAATATATATATGTCTTATGTCTGTTTGTTTATTAGTGAGGATGCTAAATAGCCAGTGTGTTTGACCCAAACCATCCCATTCCACTCCAGAGCAAGCATACACGTGTGTGTATATATATATATATATATATATATATATATATCAAACATAATATATATATATATATATATATATATATATCCAAAATAAGAATTTGATTTGTCCGTTTATTTGTTGGGGAATAACTTCCACAGCTCTCAAGTTAAAGCTGCCAAAACTTACATAGTTAGTATCAAAAAAGTAAGATATTAGACCACAGCGATAACGAGACAATGTGACAAATACTGAAAACACAATTTTTTGGTTGTAAACAATTGTGCGAGAGGGAAAAGGAAACCTCGCGATAATACAAAATAATGACAACGCAACAAGGCAACATATCTTATTTTTTAAATAGCATTATATATATATATATATATATATATATATATATATATATATATATATATTTTTTTTTTTTTTCATGCAGACTTTTTTTCCCTGCAAGTCTCTATTTTCTGGATATGTTTTCCATTCAGACTCTGCCGCCCTGCTATTTTCCCACCATTCACTGTGCAACATATTTCATTCTCCTTATTTAATGTTTATAGGAACGTGTTGATACCAATTAACCTGCTTCTCGTTGGGCTGTGTCTAAATCCGCAGCTTGGTTGGCAGGTTCTTGCAGACCTCAGATGGTTACATAGAGCAGACTGGCCACACGTTTGTTATTCTTTGTAATTACAGTCATTAGGTAACTGCCTCTGCCAATCAAACCTCTGCCGTCACCAAGCCAGCTGGATAAGAAGAGAAATTTGTATTCTTACAAGCTAGGCACTATTTTGGAGACCTCATACTGTCACTTTTATATTAAATGATTGGGAAAATATTATGCTGGACAAAGTGTCCTGGCCCTTGATTAAAATTAACGTAACCAATTTAGTTTTTATTGATAATTTGTGAGTTTTACGCTTGACAATGTTTTTTAAAATACCATCAGTGCAAGATGCATAAGTGAGGGGAAGGGGTTGATTAAAGCAGACTTAGGTAAGCTGTGGCTTTCTAACAACTGTGGAACTGCAAGTCCCAGCATTCCTTGCCAGCCTGTGAAATGTTGAGCATGCTGTACTGATGTTCTGCTTGCCTACCAGTTTTCTACAGTTAAACATACTCAGATATTTCCACCAGGCAGAAGAATTTGTGGTCCTCTGTGTGGCAACGTAGTCTGGGACTAATCATGATAGTCACATAACCAATGAGAGCCTCAGGTTATCCACCTTTGATCTATAGAGAGGGTGACTGAGATACTTGCATCAGGGTGCAGAATCAGGGGCATACATTTGTTAGGAATATATTTGTATATCTTTTGTATTTTATTTACTTCTACAAAATGTCATAATATATAAGATAGCAAATAGAAAAATTGTCATGACAACAAATGATATATATGGATTTAAGTGCAAACTGCTGCTCCACATTTCTCATATGAATAAAGCACATGTGACATTTTGAAGATGTATATTAAAAAGGACCTGTTGGAGAATGATCAGTTCTGAATAATTCTTGTTGTTCCTGCTGATATGCTTTTACTTTTTATGTATTTTTCCAATGTTTTATCTGGTTTTGCAATCTCATATTTCATTGTTTGTTCATACTACATTGATTTTTTTATAAATATTGTTCTGTGTCTGAATGTTTATTCCCCTCATTGTTAATAGAGCTAATAAAAAATATGGGGGCAGGATTGGTGGCTCATTTTACAGTATATGCATAATTGCCAACACTTACTAATTTTTAGGGCAGTCCCAGATTTTGAAGATCTTTCTTAGTTTGGTCGAGAAAATATCCGTATCTTTCAGTATTGTCCGACTGCTCATTGCAATGTTGCAACTTCTGTATGTGCAGTAAGGTGTATAAATTGTACGGTTCTCACTGTTCATTTTTTCAGGACATGTCAACATTTATTAAAAATTAATATTTAAATGGCAAAATATGACATTAAAATCATTTAGTGATCATATCATATTGGGAGTTGTAGTGAATCAAGGCCCATATACACTGTGTAGCACATGACAAGTTTATATACATTTGCTCACCAGCAAAGTGTCCCTCTAAATTATTTTCAAATGTTGGCATTGATTTATATCTATTTTTTTATATTTATAGATATATATTTTCTTTTTTACACGATTTTATTGATGGGGCTTAATTTTGTCCAATAGCCTGGGTAAAAGTTGTTAGTGCAAGACCTGGGTACGGGAAAGGCTGTCTCTAGACAACATACAATAAAATTCTAAGAAGCTGTGTAATAGTAATCAGAAAAAAATCAAGGGCCTGACTCATGGTCGGATGTAAATCACTTGGTGTGCCGTATCTTGTGTGAAATAGCTGTACGCATGCTCAGAAACTGACCTTATGCCAATGAATGCAATTGCATGCAATTTATGTTATTCATTTATTGTATAATTAAATATTTTTAATGGGGTCTGATGTGACCTTTTAGAGAACAGACGATTGTGCAGTCTGTTCTATCTGTCTACATATAGCAAGTAAAGTTTAGGCAGATTTAGCCAGATTGAAATGGAAACGTATCTTGAGATCCAATGGAATTTGAATACAATCGGAACTATGTGTTTTTAAAATGCATGAAGGTTACTGCCGAACATGAATTAGGCCCCTTTTATACCACAGCAATAATAATAACAACATTTTACAAAGTAGGAAATACATATTCAGTGGGAAAGTTGTGACTATCTAGGTTACACCTGTAACTTTCCCAGACGAGGCCCTATTGCACACAGATATACACCAAGAAGAATGACAAGTCCCCAATTTGAGGAGCTGTGCCCTTTCAATCATGAAAAAGTGCATCTGTTCTGCTTAAAACTGGACCCTAGTAACACATACTGGCCTACTCTCCTGGAATGTCCGGGTGTCCTCCCAGGCACATAGGCCACCCTTCTGGATCACGCTTACATTTCTTGTTAAGTGGGCAGAGTATTGATGACACTAACCTCCTACCTGATAGCAGTGCTAACGCCTAAATTTTCCCCACAGGCCTAATGCCTGAACTAATTTGGCCAAAGGCAAAGCCTGATCTTGTGTCCCTCTCCTAGGCTCTGAGCCTAGCTAATCTGCTGCATAGGCTCTGAGCCTGATAAAATGTCAGGGCAGGCTTGAAGCCTGTAATTACTGTGCTCAATAATGAATAGCGTAATAAGAGACCTACAAATAAACTAATGGGACCCATGGGCCTTGTGCCCCACTATCTTTTGCACGGGCCTAGTATCTGAAATCTTGCCCACGGGTCTTGACCCCGACATTGGTGTCAGCAGCAAGGAGAAAAAGTATGAAACCCATACATTCCTGCACCGCAGGAAAGAGATCTTCTTCCAGCCGCTTCTTCTTCCCCCAGTTCCTCTTCTCCATTGTGTCACATCGCTTGAATGAAGTGGCTCCGTTGGGCTGGTCCTCTTGATTGAAGAGGGCCTCTCCTCTTCATGCCGCTCTTCACATCTTCTTGACGTTGCGCTCCTGTGCTGCCGTCTTCTTCTTCCTCATGAACATCCAGTGCCATAGACAGGGCTTAGCGCCGTGGTGAACTATGATTGGCTCACCACTGTGCCAAATTCAAATAGCCAGAGTTGTGCCCTGATTGGCTTATTGTCCTGGCCACTGACTGCAAATCTGTTTGCCATCACCCATGCTGGGGAGCACCCAGGGAAGAAAAGACTTACCTGTATCCTGATGTCTTCAAGCAGGTAAGTCTGGCTCCTCTTCACAATTTTGTAACCCCCCCGGTAACTATGTAACCATGCAAGTACAGTATGGAACAGTAACATAAGTATTGCTGAAGCAGCCCATGCTATGAGGACCAGTGGTACTTGTCCATCTGTTTCCAGAATTGAAAACTCAAACAGTGCTTAACTGTGTTTGCATTAGACCCATGGAGGCTCAGAAGAGCAGAGCGTGTGCTTCGATGAGAATGAACATGTTTCGCAAGGCCCACCCCAAAATCTTGCTATGGGACCCAGTGATCTCATATTACACCCCCTGATCATTTATAGAGCATTCATTTATATATTTGAATACTTCTAAATATCAGAATTTTCTTTAATCATGAAAGCTACCATATTGATTTATCTGTCAAAGTAAATATACTATCCACAATACAAATATCGAGACTTCCATAACAAAATAAATTGCAAACTTAAGGTATATTTTACATTACATGATATATTAAATTATTTCCATTATAAATTCACTTTTGCATCATTCAGTACACCAATTGTGTGAGTTATAGTGCTAGATATATAATAACGCTACACGTGTTTATGTGTAATTCAGAACTCGTCATTAGGTTTGCATGGTTTCTATTTTCATGTGACATGGTGCATTAGTGTGTAGGGGTGACGAGCCGTGAAATTGTAACATAAATAAACAGACCCTGCACAAAAAGTTCTTTCTGACTGCTTTTCATGTGGTACAAGTAACAGACAAATATGTAATCACAGGCGTGTGTTGTGCGTCTATATATAAACAATGATGGGATTAACCATTTGAATACCAGAGAGATCTCCTATAATCCACTGTGACATAACAGAAGTGCTGCGTTCCTATTCAGTGTAGGTTCACTTTTATCTTACTTCTTCTTACAGACAGCAAAATGTATGTTTATGGAACTTAATCTATGTTGCATGTTTCAAACCTGTACAAAGGAAACAAAGTGATGGGCATACTACAAGTATAGTGAGGGCTATCATGAAGTTGAATTTATTGGGTAGTGGAAAAAGTATCACTCACTTATAGCTTCACACCTCTCCCATCTATCACCTTATGTGAACCCTTCTGTTTATAGATAGACCATGTTAGTCAGGAATTATATCATGTGCCTATTGCTCCCTCAGTTCATGCTCTCCTAGTTGAAGCTTTCATATGTGGTTATAAGACAGATAATGGAGGCTCCTTAACGATGGAATGGTGGAGGAATGTTTTGTTATGTGCAACCAAGTGTTCTGTTAAAGTTCTGGCAATAGAAATGGTGTGCAAAAGTTAGAACATTGGTATTTGCTTTCTGTAATAATTTTTCATGTTGTCCAGTGGTACCCCGATTATTACGGTGGTAGTCACTTTAACAGTGCTGATAACACCGACAGTGACTACCACAAACCCACAAAAACTAAACTCACTTGCCCGACTCATAATAAATGATGACTCACCTTAACAATGACACAAGTCCCCGACAGTGTGATAACAAATCCCGATCACACTGTCGGGGACTTCTTGTGTCATTGTTTAGGTCAGTCATCATCTATTATGAGTTGGGCAAGTGAGATCCGTTTTTGTGGGTTCGTGGTAGTCACTGTCGTTTACACCACCTCCGTTAATTTGTACTACACCTGCTGTACATGTACAAACTGAAGCTGGAGGGCGCTAGAGATCCCAGTTCCGTCCCTGCATATTGCATATTAATTGGGGCTGCCTCCACATGAATGGTATATACAATCTTTTTTACTTGTGAAACCTAGCTACAATATCTATTCTAGATAGGTGGATTCGTTTAAGTGTTTAGCAGGTCTGAGAGATATTTGGTTTTAGAATAAGTATGTGGCCACATAGAAAATAGTAATTAAAGTGTGTTTTGTGTTATCCCACGTTATAAATGTTTTAACAGAAGCTATCTATATTTTCTCTATATAAATAAATTGGTTGAAGTGATTTGTGATCTTCCTTTTATATACACCCTCAGATCCAACCTTTTAAAAAAGATACATTCTTGAAATAAAACTGTGAACATCACATTTATGCTTATGGGAACTTGCAATCTTGTGTCATTGCAGTGAATGAGCCTTTTAAGTCAGTACAAGTATTGTTCAATGTACAGTTTCTATGTCATTATGATTGATAGAGTCTTATAAGACATGGGTCTCTCGTATTAAACAAAAGCAGATCTTACCCAATGATCCATACAAAATCGGGTCATTAAAATGTTTATCTGCCTGGCTGCGTAATGCAAAGGAAACTTCATTTCTGATTTATAAATGGCCTGTAAATGTATTTTGTATTCATATTATCGTATTTGTAATAACCCTGATGAATTGCTGTGTCTGCACCTCATGAGAATATTTCTTGTATAGTAAAGGAGCAGAATCCACCCTTTACTTGCCATATTAATGCTCATTTTTTCTTATTTCTGTGAATCATATCAGTTTTAATTATCACATATTTGGCAATTCAGAAGAACTATGACCGTGTCACATGGTTACTCGGTGAACTGAGCTCATCATAATGCAATCCAGCTCCTTGGTGAAAATATTTATAGATAGGCCCCTGGAAACCAACACCAAGCAACCTTAGCACCATTATTGGTTAGAGATTTAAGGTTGTATTTCTTATAGATATTCTCAGCTAATTGGCATTCACTATAGCCTACAGTGAACTCTGATTGGCTGAAGTTCACTTTAGGAAGGACAGCCTTAGCTCTATACTAGTGACAGAGCTAAGGAAGCTTATTGTTATCAGGTGGAGCTGGAAAGCAGCATCCTGGAGTGGAAGAAGGGTGAATACAATCTAAACATATGAATGTATGGTGGCATAATACACAGCAGCAGAACTACCAATGTGGCCACTACAGAGCCCGTAGGTGTGGGGGACCTGGTAGCTGGCAACTCCCTACAAGGTAGACCTCCCATATCCCTGGGACCCCGACATCCTTCCCTGAGACTACCACTCTGAAAAGATCAGAACAGAGTCATCTTCTGACTGGCTGCACATGCTGAGAAGAGATCCCCTCTCTGTCCTTTTCAGAGCAGAGTTAGGTTTAGAGCTGTATCATAGCCCCTACCTAAACTTTGCTATGGGGCCCAGTGACGCAGAGTTGCGCGACTGATAATACGGGTTTGGTAGTGTTATAGAGATGGTAAAATAATGTAAGTGTACTGCAGCCAATCAGTAGGTGTTAATCATTCTATTTACTAATACATGGTGATAGAGCTAGTTTTCTATCACCGCTTATGGCAGCAGTAGCAAACCACAAATCTCCATGATTTATCATTAAAATCCTGGCCGTGAGCCGTAAAGCTTTACTTACAGTTTGATTGAGCCAGTTTCTGGGAACATGCACACATGTGAGCTGTTTAGACAATTAACACATGGGCAGTAGAACTGAATATATTTTCATTGGATTTCTTCTGCTATCAACATCCTGAGAGTGCTATTGCCGGAGGTGACCTTTTGATATCACTGTTTAATAAATAGTCCTCAAATACAACGAAGTCTCCATAGCAACTAAAAAATAATTTAAAAAGTCCATGACTGGGGCAAAGAAATCTGCTCTATGTAGATTAAACTTCCTGTCTTGATGTAGGTCTATTGAAGGTCCTATCAGGAAGACACTGAGGATCACACATGAAGAATTATGGAAACAACAACTTAAGCTAGTTAATAACATTATAGCAATTCTTTAAAAATTAGTATGAGAATATTAAAACTACATCTGTTCATTTAGCAATTTCATATTTGATCAAGATGTATTTAGTTGTATTTATTTTAGTACAGCACACACCACCTTTGTCAATACATCAAAGTATCAAAGGTTGTCTTTCTTTTTAATATATGACAAAATATTGTTTTTAAATTACAAGTATAAATCTTGATAGCCTACTTTGTGAGTTAATATGTCTTACACTTCATCATAAAAGTTAAGTTTCCAACATATCCCATATCTTCTCACATTTGAACATCAAAAATAGTGGAACCTCAGAAAATTCCACAGAAATATAAGCTAAAAGGGTGATTAAGAAGTGTCAGATGAAGACCATCCATCTTTTTTTATGATGGATCTCTGTGTATATATTTTCTATTAACACTTCTCTGTGGAGTAAATTTTTTGATCTTTCTGGTATAAAAAGTTTAGAGGACTTATCATGAGCTAAAAGCAACAAATTCATTTTTTACACTTTTCTTAAGGATGCTCCTTATCTAATAATATTTCAGTGGGAAACTTTTTCCCACTGAAATAGCAAAAAAGGAGGAAAGCAAAAAGGAGGAATTTGTCTTTTTGTCCTACAATATTCTCACATCCATGTAACAGGGACCTCCACTATTTCTCAATCTGTAGCTTGCTGCTTGCATTCATTCCTTTATACAATGACACTGCTCCTTTCCTCCATTAACTCAATCACATTGGGGGGCAGGTCACTGCCTCCTTCAATACCAGCACTAACCGGGAATACGATGTGCTGCTGTGAACTTTCTAAATATCTGTTCTATCCCACTTTCCCATGTTCTAGGTACGGTGCTGCAAACCCTTTGTGGCGCCATATAAATAAAGGATAAAAGTAAAATAATAATGACATTAAAACTTGAGACACATAGATGTGCTGGAAATAACAAATCCATAACAAAATGGTGCTCATACCCTAGTCAAACACATCTGTAAAGAGCATATAAGGCATCGCACATCCTATGTTTATCACGTAAAGGAGCAAGACAAACAATCATACCTCGTTTGATAGGACAGTCCCGATTTGTGGAGACTTTGCCGCGATCCTGCATTTCATCATCATCATCATTATCAGCTATTTATATAGTGCCACTAATTCTTCAGCAGTTTCAGGACTTTTGTCCAGATTCGGGAACAGTTGAGATATATGTCCCGCTAAGTGATACCCCTTAAATTCCAGGCCTACAAGAGACAGGTGTTTCCAGCATTGATGGGGTGTTTTCGGGGAGGGAGGGGGTAGCCCTGCGCTTACAAAGCATTGGACACGCCCATGACATGCTCCAATTTGATGAGACCACGCCCCCTTGAAGTGTGACCACAACCCCTTCTTCTGTAGTTTTCTTGTGTTACCGTATCAATTTTATCAATTTCCCACCAACATAAGGTGCTGATCCTGCACTGTGATCCCAGTTACTTTGGAAGTGACTGAAATAGTGAAGGATGAAGTTTTTTGCAGCAAGCAGAATGTGATTAATTTCTACATTAGAATTAGTCTCACTTTACTATAATGTAATCCATTGCGTATTTATTTGGGTAACACTGTCAATTACATTAACTCTACATGCAATTCTAAATCTCCAGCTACTTGAGTTACCACCCTAAGGGCATCAAACTTTTTTATTCTTTTGCGTTCCTACCCTTCCCCTTCAGAATGTATATTCAGCTAGACATTACCCAAATACATAATGGATTGCTTGTGAATTCTCCATGCTGACTTGGCAAAAGTCAGCAGCAAAAGGTATTTATTTGTTTCTGAGTGCAGAACATACTAATGAAACTGACAGTGTATAATGTTAAAGTAAATTGATATATTAATGAGTCAGTATGATGAGAGTGGGATACCAGGCGCTGTTCAAAAAGTTAAGCCAGTCTGAGACCCCCTCTCATCAGGAAGAATGCCAGTGGCACTTCCACTTGTGCATGGCCCTCTTTACTGTATCATAGGCCCCTGGGCAGAGCAGTGTACTGGGACCCTACCTACACAACCACTCACAGGAATTAAAATGTAAATTATCAATTAAATGTAGCTTATATTTATTGGTATGAAGCAAAGAGAAGAAGGAGACAGGGGCGTCATATAGTGTAGTATTTTAGAAGAGTAATCCCAAAACCAATTAGGTGTATAATATATATATCCGTGCAAAATATACGTATCTAATAAACTCATCAATACAAAATCCTGAAAGATTCCACTTGAACTGCGTATATTTACTCCAGGGGGTAAATGTATCAAAGTCCAGTTTTTTCATCTCGTGGGAGATCGGCGTCTCTGTAGCTAAAATTTAAAGGGGCGATGACTTGTAAAGGCAAACTTGCCTTTAATATTGTTAGACCATAAATAGGTGATAAGAGCCACCAGTCTTTTCTTTATAGGCATGAACATTTATCTAATCAACCTGTTTTTTCTTGTTGTAAATGATGGATGTCAATTTGCCAATTTGTTTGACTGTTTACTTTGTACTTGCCTATCTGTCAGTGCGCGGTAATCTCAGAGGACTGGCTGGGGGTTATAGTTTCCACTGGACTGTCTGGAAATATTAATTGCAAAGCCAGTATAAGACAAATGGGAGAATCCTTATCAAACTTGATATATTTCCGGTGATCTCTGCCTTTGTGTGTTTACCTGACAAGAGCTGTGAGAAGCTGTAACTGTACCAGATAACCTGTGTCTGAATTGGATACCCAGGATGGCTTTTTAAATATGCTTTTTATATTGAGTGGATTTTCCCACAATATAAAGAACACACTTACATGTGATATTATAGTGTACAGTGTAATATAATTTATCATAGGCTTTTTTGTGAAATATTAAATAAAAATACTTCCTTTTTATTATAAGATATTTGCCTAAGTGTGAAACTTTGTACACAAGCTAGAAATACTGAAGAAGGGAATAAGGCTGCAATATAAGCCCGATAGTGCTGATCGGATATTGTTAGTCAATAAATATTAAATGAATGCAGACAATTTTACAGATGCTTCTGTATTGTATCTGTATATTATAAGTAGTTCTGGATTCATTGGATCCTATCACATAATAGGCCTGCTTCATTAAGGAAAGTAAAGCAAATAAAATGACTAACTTTGGCAAAACCATGTTGCGTTGGAGGTGGTGCTAAATTTAAAATGTGGGGATAGATTTATAGTTGGGATATGGCATGTCCTAGATCAACTTAAAATTTCAGTGTAAACATAAAGCTTTCAAGTATTTGTGTGCTATATGAAAAAACAGCCAGTATTTAACTTACCTGCAAAATAATAAACTATAATACACTCCTTGCATTGTAACATGGTTTTGTCCAGGAGAAAACTTGCTCATTTTTTGCTTTACTTGTTTTTTATTTGTTGATTTTACAAAATAATTTTTTTTTTTTAAATCCAGTATTTTTATTGAAATTTTTTAAGATATAAACATACTAAGAAACAAAAAGAAAAGAAAAACAATCGCGTACATATCAGAATTAAATGACGGAATTTACAAGATTACATTAAAGCATAATAATAATAAATGTGCTATATTCATTCAGGATCATACATCGTAAATGCTTATACATAAGTATGTTACACATGCAGGGTTTATTACATGGACTCAGATACTTATTATAAGAACTGCGGTAGCCATACATTTAAGTAGATAGAGCATCTGTACTAGATGACATAGGATAGAATGGAGACTCTAACCATCTGTACCATATATTCTCAAATTCCTTCAGAGCCTGTCTGCTAGTATAAACAAATCTCTCGTGCCTTATGGTGGTATTGACCAGTGCCTTCCAATTTTTAACCGTGGGACTCGTCGGGGCCAACCACAGCCTCGCTATACAGACCTTAGCCAACATCAATAACTGTGAAATGTACATTTTTGTCAGTTTATTAACTTTCCCCTTCAATCGGAGCCCAAAGAGACAAGTGGCCGGTGAACTAAGAGACACTTCAATTCCAGTAACCTGAATACATCTCCTGATCCTTCGCCAGAAGATTTGTATACATGAACACTCCCATAGAAGATGGCAAAAGTTAGCATTGATCGAATTGCATTTCGGACAGTTAGGGGTAGCATCCGGGCAAAATTTTGCCAATCTAATAGGGGTAAAGTAGGCCCTGTGTAAGATAAACACCTGTATTTGTTGAAATTTTAATGATGAAGTATAACCTTTAGTACTGTCTGTAACCATTTCCCACTCCTTGTCTGATAAAGGGCCAATATCTATTTCCCACTGATTCCTCAAACCATCCAAATCATCTGCAGTGGATTCATACAGAAGACATGAATACATTCGAGAGATCAGACCCCTATAACCCAAGGCCTGTAATTGTTTCCTCAGTGGATCCACCCCAAACACCAAAGTCTCCCCTTTAAATTGTGTGTTTAGGGCGTGTAGTAACTGAAGGTAAGAATAAAACATTGTTCTGGGTACAGAGAATTCCCCAACCAACTGTTCGAAGGATTTAAGTACATTTGTATCATAAAGCTGACCTACCGACACCACACCTAACTGAGACCACTCCCTGGCCCTCTTCACTGTATTCAACTTCTCAAATTTCTTTGCCCCCCAGATAGGAGTATATGGATCCATGTCAGTTTGTTTCATTATTTTATTACAGATTGTCCAAATCTTAACTGCCTGAATCAAGAGCGGAGGAGCCCGCATACCAAGCTGCCCCGCCAGCAGTGACTGTAAGGGAGTGTGATTAGAATTAAATTGGTGTACCAACACCCAATGTAGCTCATGGTAATCGGGGTCCGAAACCCATGGCTTAAGGTGGACCAATTGAGAGGCAAAATAATATAATTTCAAGTTAGGAAGTGCAAATCCACCAGAAGATCTGGATCTATACAGCGAGCTGAGCTTGACCTTAGCCCTTCCCCCTCCCCAAACCAATGAAATCAAATAGCTATCAATGCATCGGAAAATGGAGGGTGGAATATATGCAGGTGACTGCTGGAGTATATATAAAAACTTTGGCTGCACCATCATCTTAATTAAATTTATCCTACCGGAGACAGAAAGTGGGAGCTTCTTCCATACATGAGTTTTTTCTTTAATGTATTTGATCTGGGGCCGCAAATTAAGTTCTACATATTCAGCGGGGGTATTAGAGATCCATATTCCTAAGTATTTGAATTTCGATGCCCATTTTAACTGTAAGCCTTCTGGCATTGTCACGGGACACTCCCATCCCAGAGGGAACACGTTAGATTTATCCCAATTAATTTTTAGGCCCGGAAAAAACCCCAAACCCATCAACCACCCGCAGCAAATGTGGGAACAATGCCATGAATTCTCCACATTTCCTTAACACCTCACCATTATGCGGTGGGGGTATATATACAGCTAACAGAATCACCGGAACCCAATTAATGACAGCCTTCATCAGTACAAACCTTCCCCCTGCATCCACTTGAATTTTTTCCAAGGAAAAGCAGAGACGTTTATGTACCAATATAGAGACCCCTCGAGAAGTAGTCGTGTACGTAGAGTGGTATGCCTTACCTACCCATGCTTTTTTAAGGGCGAGTATTCTATCACCGTGTAAGTGAGTCTCCAATAGACAAACAATATCAGGATCATTTTTTCTAATTAGTCTTAGTACAAGAGAACGTTTCACAGCATTATTTAGGCCCCGCACATTCCAGGAGAGAATTTTCAGCTCCTTATCAGATGTACCAGAATACATATAATAGTAGTCCCTCTTATCTCACTACCCCGCATCCCACACCCCTGCAGAGCATACATTGACATACTTATAAGCACATATAATCCTTGTCTATATATTTGCGATAACATTAAAACTAAGCACAACTTAAATAACTTTAATACTAAACCCATACCCCCACCCTGTATACTCCACCCAACTTAAGTATACCTTAAACCCTAACTAAAATTACCTTAAGATATTCAGCAGGCCAGCACACTACCAAAAAAGGTCATCCGCCAACCCGCAAAATACCAGAAGATAGAGGAAGGAAAAGGAAGGAAGGAAAAGGGGCGAATTGAGACAAGAGAGGAAATGAACAGCCTTAAAGCCATGGGCTCTCCAGCCCATTACATTTTTTTTTTTTTTTTTTTTTTTTTTTACAGTGGACCTTTCAATATTAGAAAATCACAGACCCCACCTGAGCGAAATACATTTTTTTTTTTTTTGGTACCACAGAAGAGAAATTACATTATGTATAGCAAATACCATGCATAATATCAATGACAAATCAGCAATGTCCAAAGGACTATCAGGAGAGACATAAAAAAGTACTCATCCAGCATCAGCGTCCAGCAGCAGCTAGGCGGTCCAACCAAATTGCAGCCTCTCGGGGAGTATCAAAAAAGGATGTACGGCCCTCCGAAACCACTCTCAACCAGGCAGGGAAAATCATGGCATATGGGATCTGTAAATCTCTCAATCTTCTCTTCACCGGAATGAATTGAGCCCTGTTCTTTTGTACATCCAGAGCGAAATCAGGATACATTGCTACTCGCTGACCATTGTATTCCACTGAACCTTTCTGCCTAGCCAAGCGTAGAATGGTATCTCGGTCACGATAGTGCAACAATTTGGCTATGAAGGTGCGTGGGGGGGCTCCAGGAGGGGGTGCTTGAGTTGGAATACGGTGGGCCCGCTCCACTGCGAATTGGGCTGTAAATGAATCTGTACCAAACAGTTGGATTAACCACTTTTCCAATAAGGATTCTGGGGAGACACCTTCTGCCTTCTCGGGCAATCCAACCAACCGAATGTTGCTGCGACGCAAACGCCCCTCCATATCCGTAAGCTTTTGTTTAAACAGAGAGGCTTGCGACTCCAGACTCTCCAACCGGCCCGCAACTGGTGCAGAAGTGTCCTCCAATGTAGACACACGTGTCTCCACTTCACCCACTCTCTCCCTGATTTTTTGCACGTCTTGCCGGAGAAGAGAGAGGTCCACCTGCACCTCTCCTATTTTATCCGTAACACGCTTTTCAGATGCCCCAATGGCCTGCAGGACCTGCTGTAATGTAACTTCAGGGTCCGCCAGTGGAGCCGACAAAGGGGGGGTAACGGGATGTGATGCATCTCCTGAACCAGAGGCTGTAGTGGAGGAGCGAGCAAAGCGGTCCAATTTTCCCGCTGCGGTGGACTGGTTATGTTTGCCCATAATTTCACAGGAAAGATGGGATGATATTTATCCTATAAGCTTATATGCAACCCTGTAACCTGTATAGCTTTAATTACATATAGGTGTACAGCTCAGATTGTATTGCTAGCAGTGCATTGCAGCCAGTTATCTTCACAGAGAAAGGTATATCTCCTCCAACAACATTGATAATGATAATCAAATAAGTCCAGAACCCAATTCAGTTACTCCTCACTTGTACAAGGATATAAATGTACCTGTATCAGATGGATATCACAGGCTGTGTTCACCTAGGCCAGTATGTGGTATTACAGAGGCGCTATGTCCCAGCAGTCATCAACTGCCACAAACTGCCACAGTCTGCCTGTAGTATTCCTCTACCCAGATGCTCAACTCTTTCTCTCCCAGTCTCGGGTAAAATGGCAAGAGCACTATCAAAACAGGTACACTATGTACAGCAACTATTCGGATGCACAGTTTTGGGTCCAAAAGTTTCTTTATTCCACTATAACGGAGATCAACAGGATATCTGGGATGGAGAGCTCGTAACTGTGCTTGCTACTCCATGCTCGTCCAGGCCACGCCCCCCACAAAATAATATTTTACTTCTAGATGATTAACTATTTTGAAAAACAAGGTATATTAATGACAATGTGACATTTTTGGTTAGTATATCATAGCAGATAGCACCACATTGTACCATTGTTAATACGCCCAAGATTTGCTTGTGAACATAGGCCATGTTGGTACATATGGGTGAAGCATAATGATCTCATAGGTCAATGTGAAAAGGATATCCATTGTTTGCTTATTGCAGAACATTCCCTGGAATAATGCAACCAGCCCATCATCACCATATACATTGGAGTTCTTACAAATCACTAAAAACCCTTCAGAATTGCATGTGAGCTTTGATGTGTTTTGCCGCACCTTTAAAGGCTCAAGCAAATAAAAGAAGTCCTGATTTAAAAAATCTATAATTAAACATCAGTTAAAAAAAATCCCTTTAAAAATTGTGATCTTAGAGTATGTCGATTTACCAGGAGAAGAACTGACTTGACAGTTCTTAAAGCCAAGGGTCTAAGAATGCTGCCACTGAAGAACTTGCAGATTCCGATGCATATTTGCCTACTTTCCTACAATGTACAGGACCCCTCTCAGACTCCCCGCAGAGTAGGCCACCCTCCTTGAACCCACCTCTCTGTCTTCTAAAGTGGGCAGGGTGGAGTCTTGAGCATGCAATTCAATGTGAATCAACATGGCCCTGCCCCCGATAGTGCTGTGAATCATAGTAGTGCAGTGGGAGGCATGGCCGTGATGATACAAATCATGCTGTCACACTCCCCATCCCCACTTTCCCTTATGGAGGTCCAATAAGTAGGCAATTATTGTGCAAATCTATTGTACATGCACAGTTGATTCATACATAGTTAATCTAAATCAGTAAAGCAGAGAGAAAAACATTAACCTGACATTTTATTTTTTTATAACATTGATGGCAGCACACTGTACTATATTTAAAACCATAAACCACAACAGATTCTTGTTTTAATGATAGTTTAGCTTTAATGTATATCATTATTATTATTGTAGATATGTAAGACGCCACAGTGTTTTGCAGAGTTACATGCAAGGTAGACAAAATAAACGCAGACATGAAAACAAAGGGTATGAAGGACCCTGATCATTAGCGAGCTTACATTCTAAAGGGAAGAGGGCACAGCTAAAACTAGAGGATCAAATGTGGTTCAGAATGGAGATTGGGACAGTTGTGAGGGTGCATTAGTGTTAATAGTGTTATTGGAGATAAGGTCACCTGTAAAAAAGAGATGGGTTTTCAAAGAGTGTCTAAAGATGTAAATGTATAGAAACTAATAAGAGGTGCAAAGCCACCCTTCCAAATTCTATCTATCTATTTTGGAGAGTAAAGAGCCCCAAAGGTAGCTGTAATTTTGTTTTGGGAAATATAGACTATGACATAAAATAATCAAAATTAACCCAGCGCTAGTTCTGTAAGAATAATTATACTGTTCTTTGCATACAGCTCAAAGGTGCTTTTTATGCAATAGATGTAGAAACCTTTATCTCATAAAAAGGGTAATTTCAGGTTTGGTAATGAAGACTGAAGACAAATTTGCATTAATGCTCTTATGAATAACTCAAAAACATCATTAACAGTATTATCATAATTTCTTAATTGTAAAATATAAGCGTTTTTCATACTGTAGAGATTTTGAGAATAAGGCAATCGATAAATTGCCATGTTCTGCTTAAAAAAACACATTTCTGTCAAATATAATTATCTAAAAATTTTTTTGCACTACTTGCATTTTTTACATTTTGGATTTTTATTTGGCTCTCAGTAGCATAAATACTGTAGCTTTAATATGTAAAATAAACAAATGTTTGTAAAATTGTCGAGGTGCAAATAACCCAGTGTTTTGCAGAAACATAAAAAAATAAATACAAAAAACCCCACATATATTTAAGTTAAAGCAAATAAGCCATCAGTCCAATGCTGTAGCTAAATGAACTCTGAGACCCTTGACTCAGGTCAAAGTTTAGAATCATCTTGTTTTGGAGGTTTTTTTTAAGGTTTCAGCTAATGTAATTGGTTGCATATGTTTTGGATCAAAATTTATCGTCAAATTTCATGGTGTTTATAGGAGTACGGATCTGTCAGGCACTGCAGGACATTGCACAGATGCAGACTGGCATTGTTACGTGACAAGTTACTTTTAAATCATAATTGAAGTGAGCAGAGCAGTGTATGCATTGGGTTCAACTCCTGCATACAGAACATGTCACTTTTATTAAAGCAGACACCATAAGGGGTAATTAGACAGTAATTTCTGTTGTAATTTGTGCATTGAGTGTAGGTTACACATGACAATTTAAAGGCAATTGAATTTGGCAGCAAGCACTTGTAAATCCCATTATTGTACAAAAAAAAAATGTTATCTAATTGTCCTAACTGAAGCATCTAGAAATATGTGTTCAATTGCTGTTTTAATTGTACACTAAAACTATACAAACATATATATATATTAATATTGTTCTTTGTTTATGACGTGCCAAGATTTTATGCAGTGCTCTAGATGAACGGGATTGTGATGTAATGTAGAGGTGAAACTGAAGGTAAAATTGACCCTGCCCAAACAGGTTTACAATTAAAAAAGTGCAAGGTACATTTGATACATTAATTAGAGCATAAAAAACAATGCTTGCTGCAAGTGTGGAAGTGGGAGAGGCTAAACTTAGGAACACTAGGGGTATAATTACTAAACTGCGGGTTTGAAAAAGTGGAGATGCTGCCTAGAGATGCTCTGGCTTTGTTCTCCGAGACCCGAGCCCACCCGAACTTAGCAGATCCGAGTATCAAGCCGAGCTGGCTCGGTACTTTTGCACACCCTCAGAATTGAAAGCGAAGCAAAACGTCATTGTTACGTCATCGGATCTCGTTAGTTTTGTATTCTATACCGCCCTCCACAGCGATCCAGTGCCATTTCACAGAGAGGGGTAGCACGGTTCTTGGCAGTCTCTAGTGCAGTTGGGCAGCATCATAGCTAGAAAAGAAAGAAGAGGGGTAGCAGTGTTCTTCAAAGTCTCCAGTGACTTTCACACACAAACAGGAGAGCTCAATTGCTCCATTGCTAATTGTCATTGCTGAAATAGAAATAATAGGGCTGGCAGTGCTCTTCAAAATCTGCAGTCACATTTTACTGTGCTATCAAAATGGATGCACAGCAGTACACAGAAGACCAGGAGCACCAAGCAGCTTCTGGCACCAGCCATGATGATAGTAATCCCTCTACGTCATCTGCTAAACCCTATGTTAAAGTGCATAGTGGTTTTAAGTTAGGGAAACAAAAATGTAAACAAACACCTTTTACCTTAGTAAAGAAAAATAAACCTGTAATCCGGACAACGTTATCTGCAGAAAAAAATAAAATTGGCAACATGCCATTCTACACACGCAGTGGCAAGGAAAAAAAAGAGGCATTCGCCTTTCTCTATGAGTGCTAGATCTGCAAATGTCACTGTGGCATCTTCTTGTAAGGTCAGTCATGACCAAGCAAGACCTTGTCATTCTGACTCCAAAAGTGGTGTCCAAATACTTTTACGTGTAAAAGCCGAGCTGGAAGAAAACAGTAATGCATTAGAGGAAAATGTATGTTTAGATTCAGAAATGACGCAAATGAGGAGAGTCTATCCACGAGTGCTACGTGTAAGCCTGACCTTTCTCATAGTGTACCCATAAAGAATGCCCCTTTCAGCATTTCTGCAGATGTGTACATGAGTAGCTCAAGTGTAGCCAGTGATATACAAATTGAGGATGCCACTTTGGAAATGCAAAGGGATGAGGGGGATATTTGTCTAGCTGACGAGGGCGCTAATGAGGATGTTGATGAGGATGATGTTGTTTAAGTTGTACACCAGTGGAAGCAGTTCTTGCATGTGATAAGAAGAAGGCCATTGTCATTCCTGGGCATAAGACCAAAATATCCACCTCTTATGTTTGGAATTATTTCTACCCAAATCCTGACAGTTGTCTAGCCATTTGTAGTGCTTATAAAGCCACAGTCAGTAGAGGTAGGGACCTTACCCATCTAGGAACCTCATCCATGTTGCGCCATTTGAAGTGGGTTCATGGCAAGCTGTTGGGAAAATCAGAAACTTATGCTAAAAAAATAACAACAACCAGTCCAGCATCAGCTAGGTCCCTTCTCTCAGCTAGATCTCGACTCCTGCAATCTCCATCCACAACATCGTCCTCATCAATATCCTCAGTAGTGATCGGAGTTAGTCCTGCATCCAAGTTGCTAAGGCTAGATGTCTCCTCCACTATCCTGGATTCCTCAGAAGAATTCTTGACCGTTAGCCCCACTGTTGCTGCTGCTGCTGGATCTTCAACCCAGAAGCAGACTAAGAAAAAGACTACTAGTAGTTTACAACAATTGAGTGTTAAGCAATCCTTTGCAAGAGAAAGCAAGTATGAAAGCTGTCACCCAGTCGCAATGCGGATCACAGACGCCATGGTTACTATGCTAGTATTAGATCTGCGTCCAATATCCACTATTATTGCAACTGGTTTTAGACAGTTACTTGAGGTCTTGCGTCCTCGTTACCAAATTCCATCACAACACCATTTTACTAGAAAAGCTATTCCTCGCCTCTACCAGAAGGTTCGTAAAAATTTAATTATTGGGCTGCAAAATGCCATCCTACACACTGTACACTTAACCACAAATATGTGAACAAGCGGAACTGGGCAAACTAAAGATTATATGACTGTGACAGCGCACTGGGTTGGTGATTCGCCTTCATGTACACAAGAACGTCACATTTTTCAGAGGCAGGCTACTCTGTGTATCACCGGCTTCACTAAGAGGCATACTGCTGACAATCTGTTACAAAAAGTAAGGGATATCACTGCAACATGGTTTATCCCACTTGGACTCTCCTCAGGATATGTAATTTCTGATAACGACACCAATATTGTGAGAGCATTACAGCTGGATGAATTCCGTCACATTCCCTGTTTTGCTCACACAATAAACTTGGTGGTGCAGAGCTTTTTAAAAAATTACAGGGATGTGCAGTAGATGCTGTCTGTGGCCCATAAAATATATTAAACAGAAAACAAGGGCGCATCCTAGCAGATTTTCTGCTAGTTATATCAGCTTAATAATTAGGTTCATAATTCCATTTACTTTTTTTTAATATTTCACTAACTGTGTTCTTATTCTAATTACTATTATTTTAATGCATATCAATGAAATTTGATCTATGTTTTATTTATTTAACTTCCGGAGTGCCCCTTATACACACCTTTGTTTTCTGTGAATATATTTAATTTCTATGATGTGTGGATGCACTACTCCTAGGGTGTTTAACTTTATAATGGAGTTAGAAGATTTCCCACTATAAGTTGTTAATTATTCCTCTAGGAAGTGTAGGATTTTCCTGGTGCTATATATATTTTTACTTGGTACTGTGGCCCGTAAAAATATCTGGACATTTCCGGAATTTAGCAACAGCATGTAGCAGATTGCAGCAGCTACAAGAGCAATTTAATTTGCCCTGCCACCAACTGAAGCAAGAGGTGGTGACAAGGTGGAATTCCACCCTGTATATGCTTCTGAGGATGGAGGAACAGCAAAAAGCCATCCACGCTTACTCCACACGCCATGACATTGGGAAAGGAGGGGGGATGTATTTTACTCGAGTGTAGTGGAGAATACTTTCCGTGTTGTGCAAGGTGCTGAAACCATTCGAAGTAGTCACCTGTGAAGTGAGTTCAGACACTGCTAGCTTGAGCCAAGTGATTACCTTAATTAGACTTTTGGAAAAACAGCTAAGTATGAGACCCAGGGATGATGCAGATGACTCAGCACCAAATTTTGACATCTGGTACGGTCTAAAAGAATTCACCAAAAAACGTAACACCTCTGCCGTAACTCCACCTGATCCTACTATCAGCATCCAAAGGATGATGGAGGATTATTTTAACAACAGCATAGAAATAGACACATCAGACAGTCCCTTTACATACTGGGAGGAAAAAAAAAAGAATTTGGAGACCCATGTACCAACTCGATTTGCACTGCCTAAGCTGCCAACCCTCCAGTGTGCCCTTGGAAAGAGTTTCCAGCACAGCCGGGAAACTTGTCAGCGATCTAGGTAGAAGGCTACTTCCTCAAAATGTGGAAAAGATGATGTTCATAAAAATGAAATACAATTTTTACAAAGAAGGCCTTTCCCACCAATTACATCAAAATACAGAGACTTCTGTAATGGTGGATTCCAGCGGTGATGAATTAATAATGTGTGAGGATGATGTACACACTGATGAGGGTGAGGATGAGGCTGAGGATGATGACAACAACATCTTGCCACAGTAGAGTTCATTAACAGCACTGTTACCTTAGGTGCAATATGGCCATTGTTAGCTTGTTTTGTGGGGGCCCAAACAAACCAAGAATATCAGCCACAATAGTGGCACTCCTTTTTGCTGAAGTGCTTGGTTTGTTAAAGTGTGCATGTCCTTTTTAAGATCCAACATAAGGGTGGGTGGGAGGGCCCAAGAACAATTCCATCTTGCACCACTTTTCCTTTCAGCTAACGCTGTGTGCCGATGTTACCTAAATGTGCTATATACTGTTGTGTGCTTTGCAAGAATCAAAGACACCCATTGTTGATTCAGATGACTCAGCACAACATTTTGACATCTGGTCTTGTCTACTGTAAAAGAATTGATCAACATTAGTGACACCTCTGCTGTAACTCCGCCTCATCCTACTATCAACTTCCAAAGAATGGTGGAGGATTATTATTAATTTTTTTGAACGGTATAAAGACAACAGTTTTTTTTACCAAAGAACAATGTTGCTTACAGAAGTAATGTAAGCATGGATGTCTAAATAGATGTGTATATGTATTACTCATACCTTCCACTTTTCTGCTGTTTCATCAGTATTGTACAAAGTGTTTGTTATCTGCACTTTACGTCAAAGGCTCCTAACTATATTATAATGTTTGGGGAAATGGGGCTGATTCGAAGCTCAGTGATGACTTTGCTTTTTGCTGTGAATTTCAATGGCTCTTATTAGTGCATTGTCTGGAACAAGATCCAATATACTCATGTCAGAGTGATCAATGCCAATTTTTGGACACCTGGCGGATTTACTCTTCTGAAGTTTGTTTTCAATAATCCTTTCAATTGCTTCTCTCACGTATGTGTGACCACATACTTTGTTTTTCACTGGGTTCAACATTTCCAACCCATCGGGGCACCCTGGATTGGTCTTGGTCTGATTAATGCATGCATCCCGTTGGGGACAGTGCTCGTTGCCATGTATTAGCTGTAGAATTACCACAGTTATCCAAGAAACGGTTGGAGCGATGAAATGAACCATAACTGATTTCATGAGCCAGACTCAGTTTCACTGTACTGGACGTGTGCTCAGGGTGACAGTGATCTCCTCATGTTCATCTTCCAAAGCTTAGTCTGCAGGGGACGATGGCACACCCATTTGTTTCTGAGGTCTCTTAACTGTTTTTTAAACTGAACATATTTATCGTCCTCTCTCAGGGCCTCCTCTGTATTATTCTTCTGAAGCACAGTGCATCTCTTGTGTACAAGCTCTCTTACATCCGGGATCTCATCCGGTGTGTCACGTTTTAACTTAAGTACGGTATCCTCAACTGCGTCTATATATTGGTTTAAATCTCTGTTCAATGTACCGTATTCCAACATGACAGATTCCATGCTGCCCACATGTTCCGTGCCACAGTCTGTCTAAAGCAGATCTAATGCTTCTCCAGTTGTAATATCCATTCCTGTGACTACATAAGTTTGGCAGTTCTTCACTGATGAGAGTGAGGTATCTACAGAGGAGAATGAGAATAAAGATGCAGCACGAGCAGACATGGTTTAATACTGTAGAGTTAATTGACAGCACTGTTAGACTTAAGGCAGCTAAGCTATTGGTAGCTTGTTTTATAGGGGTCCAAACAAACCAAGCACTTCAGCCACAAAAGTGACAATGCTTGTCGCTGGAGTGTTTGGTTTGTTAAACTGTACATGTCTTTTTCAATATCTTTCTTGTGGGTGGGAGGGCACAAGGACAATTCCATCTTGCACCACTTTTCATTTCTGCCACTGCTGTGTGCCAATGTTTCCTAGATGTGCTATAAACTGCCGTGTGTTTGTGTCATTGCTCTTTCGCTTAGCATCCAGCCAGTTCACTGCAGTCTTTGTCCAAGAGTGGATGAAAATAATATTGTGACCTGTGAGGTGGTCAAAATTGATTGGAAATGACTGGAAATTAGTGTTATTGAGGTTAATAATAATGTAGAAACAATAAAACAGCAAAATTATGTGATTTTAGCATATTTTAGCTATTTTATCTAAAACAATACTGATCCAAAACCAAAACATGCAAGGGCGGTTTTGCCAAAACCAAATCCAAAACCAAAACATGCAAGGGCGATTTTGCCAAAACCAAAACCAAAACACGGGGGTAAGTGAACATCTCTAGTTGCCGGTAGCATCCAATCAGATTCTGGCTGTCATTTTGTAGAATGTACTAAATAAATGATAACTAGAATCTGATTGGCTGCTATAGGCAACATCTTCATTTTTCCCTTTATTAGTAAATATACCCCTAGTGGTAAAGATAATGATTATGGAGGAGAGTGATATGGATCCTTAAAGAGGTGGGTCTTCAGGAATATGGAATGTAGTTATGGTAGAAATTCACATTAGATGCCTTATCCAAATGCCTTATCCACTCTCTGATCATCTCCCGCCTGGACTACTGCAACCTCCTCCTCACTGGCCTCCCCCACTCTCATCTCGATCCCCTTCGATCTGCTCTTAACGCTGCTGCTAGGCTTATTTTCCTTTCTCGCTGCTCCTCTTCTGTCTTCCCCCTCTACCTAGCCCTTCACTGGCTCCCATTCCCCTTCAGAATCCTCTTTAAGCTCCTCACACTCACCTACAAGGCCCTCACCAACTCCACTGCGCCCTATATCTCCATCCTCCTCTCTATTCATGCTCCATCTCGCCCTTTCCGTTCTGCCTCTGACCTCTCTTCCCCCCTTATAACCTCCTCCCACGCACGTATCCAAGACTTAGTCCGCGCTGCCCCCCTCCACTGGAACAAGCTCCCTCCCTCCATCAGAGCTTCCCCTAATCTGTCCAGTTTCAAACAGGCCCTAAAAACCCACCTTTTTCTTAAAGCCTTTCTGTCTCCCACTTAACTTCCTACCTTATCTACTGCCTCCGTCCCCCTACTCTCCCTCTCTCCCCTGCATCTCTCTGTCTGTCCACCCCTCCCCTTAGATTGTACGCTCCTCTGAGCAGGGCCATCTCTCCTCCTGTTTCCACCACTTCTAACTCTGCTCTCCAGGTACTTAGCCCTCCTCCTCGAGGCTCCACTCCACGTCCACTCTCGCTTCCTCCTCCCCCCTGGGGGTCTCCCTATCTTCTGCGCCCTCCTTCTTGGGCCCCGTCATTTGCGGACCCTACCTTCCCCTTCCCCGCCCTCTCTAGCTGTGCATTGAGCTTACTGAGTTGCTGTGCTTACTGTTTACTGTACTGTGCTGTCTCCCACTGTATTGTAATTTGTTTGTCTCTGTACGGCGCTTAATAAAAATTAATAATTATAATAATAATAATAATAATAGATGATCACTGGAGAAGCACAGATAGTGACTGGGAGAGTGTTTATATATGAGGCCAGAAACACTAGGTGGGACAGGAATTGTGTGGGGATTTATAGGATGGTGTCAGCACTTTGGCTTCCCATAACTTCCAAAATTATTATTATTATTAATTTTTATTCATAGGGTTGCCACTAGGTGTCCGTAGCGCCGTACAGGGACAAACAAAATTACAATACGAGGTGAGACAGCACAGTACAATAAACAATAAGCACAGTAATTCAGTGAGCTCAAAGCAGAGCTAGAGGGGAGGGGAGAGGGGAAGGTCCGTCAACGACGGAGTCAAAGAGGGAGGGCACGGATGACAGGGAGACCCCCTGAGGGGAGAGGAGGGAGCGGGAGGGGACGGGGGGAAGAGGGTCCTCGAGGAGGAGGGCTAGGTAGCTGGAGAGCAGAGTTAAAAGTGGTGAAGACAGGAGGAGAGATGACCCTGCTCAAAGGAGCGTACAATCTAAGGGGTGCGGTAGACAGACAGAGAGACACAGGGGAGAGAGGGAGAGATGGAGGAACGGAGGATAAGGATAAGGGAAGGGGAAAGAGGGGAAGAGGCAGAAGAAAAGGTAGGAAAATCACATTTAATCTTAGGATTGAGAAAGAGGTGCAACAGATAAGGATTGGCAGGGTATTTAGAGGACTCCACAGGCCACTTTCATAATTTATAGAGGGAGGTGGGGGAGTAGTTTTGTTGGTTAAAGCCTACATACAGAGAATGCAGTGGTAAAAATATTCTTATCATTTTAAGGAATATTTCTATCCAAAGATGAGCATATCATTATTGGTAATTCAACTTAATGGTATATTAGCATATGATGTTCAAATCCCACCATTTAAGTAGGAGAACATTGCTATAACTTATAACAATCCTGCTTAAATGGTGAGTATTAAACATCACATGCCAATTTACCATTAAGTTGAATTACTGATAATGATATAATCATAATACATGTTTTATATTTATAGAGAACATCAGTAAACCTTACCTTAACTCCAAGAAGAAACCAGTTAAGCAATTAACAGTGCAAGTGTCACTCAAGAGCAGTTTAACTTAACATAATGAGCAGGAACTTGAATGTTCAATGGTAACTCAAACACTAACGATTACTTATTAGCATACTGAAGAAAATGACAGGCTCAACTCATGAGTTTTATTCTACCAGGGTACAATTGCTGCTGGGAAATCAAAACTATATGGAATGGTTTCGTTTTTCAATACAAATGAAGGCACATCTTCAGTAATTATAAAAAGTTCTGCAAGATGTTTATCTGTTAATCTATTTCGCTTGCTTGATTTTATTCTGTTTTGTCTTGAAAATCCACGTTCACAGTCTGCAGTAGAGAAGGGAGGCGTACGTGCTATTGAAACCAGAGCAGAAATTCAGGATAAATTGCAACCTCATCAATTTTGTATGAAAAGAGGAGTTGGCAATAGTCAGTCATTTTCATGCCTTTGTACATTTTAAGTAGGTCTGACACCTCAAGCCATTCTTTCTGTAAATTTGATTCCCTTGGAAGTTGGCACTGGTCGATAGCAGCTGCGGCTATGGCATATAGAACTTTTTAAAGACATTTTCAAATAGCTCATCTTTAGTTATAACATGAGGAATAATTGGATTTAAGATGAATCCAGTTTAGGTAACATGGGTAGGTCACTTAAATTGACAAGTTGGTTCATATTGTTTAATAAATTGTCAAGGAACTTCTCCTTCACATTCTTAAACTTCATTTCTGCAGTGTTGCGATAATTCATTTTAATCTCTTCAACTATTGTATACAATGTTATTAATAGTGCCATATATCCTGTACTGACTTGGTTACATGCTGTTTGAAATTGCTGGGCACAAATTTTGTTTTGCACAGAATATTGATGCTTTATGCTCCATTGTCACTTCATGGCACACAAATGTGAATCATTGTAGGCTAACAGTACCACTTGTTGCCATGACTACTTCTATTATTGCTTGTCTACAATCATGACAGAAAGCCTGCTTACTTTTTACATTAAATGAAGCCACCAGATTCATACAGACACTTACTAAAAAACATGTTATGTTGCTTTATATTTTGGGATGAAGGAGGAGCTACATGCTCATTAACTGACTCCATGGTCAGTACAGCTACACTCTTTATTTCTACTACTACTACTACTACTACAGGCATTCTCCTAACAAGCCAAAGCCTCACCATAACTGTGGCAATACATTGGGACCTCAGGTTTCTTGAACAAAATATCCGGTGTTCAAGTTCAGGCTCTTCATAACAAAGTCGTCTCCTGGCTGCTGGGTCATTCAGTCACTGTATTGTGGATTGGGAGTTTGGCAGCATCAGATTCTTGAGCTCTTGCACAAGACTTGGAAATTGTTTGGAAATGTGGAATAAAGGAAAGTGGTGACATTGATATTAGAGCTGCGGAAGTGGGTAGAATCACATCACTGTTAACTATTAAAGAAATTTCAGATAGTTGTTTGGAAGATAGAGGAAATACAATCAGTTCTGAATTTGCCTGTATTCATCTTTCGATGCCTTTGAGACAGGTTAGCTTAGTTCTCCTCATCTCAGGAACTGGTGTGTTTAAAGTGAACAGGTTTAGTAATATGGTAATTGGTAAGCTGCTGACACAGGTGTGGTAGAATCAGGCCCGGCGCTCCCATTAGGCAAGGTTAGGCACTTGCCTAGGGCGCCGGGCTCTGGAGGGCACCTGGAGGGCACCACAGAATTCTAAAATACTTTAAAACTGTGCGGCGACCGCTGACCATACCTGTCACGGCCGCCACACAGCATTTCGATGCACGGGGAGGGGGGGGAGAGGCTATTTTGTCACCACCGCCGCCTCTCTGCTCCGTCTCCTCCCCTCCACTTACTAGTGCCAGTGAGTGGAGGGGAGGAGACGGAGCAGAGAGGCGGCGGTGGTGAGACAAGGTAAGGAGAGGAGGGAGGCGATTTTTGGGGGGGGGGGGGGCTGGGGCGTCGATTTTTGCGGGGGGGGGCGCCGCTTTTTTAAAAATGCCTAGGGCGCCGTGGACCCTAGCACCGGCCCTGGGTGGGGTGGGCTTTACAACATCTCTTTTGATAAAATAAATGCACAATTTTACAACATCTATTTTGTCTTTCTCCGCAGAGTTTTAGCAAGTTACATAGATATGAGGTAATAATGTACACAGGTGGTGGTAAGAGCTGACACTATCTATTGGGACTGACACTTATACACTACCAGTTTCTGTAGGTTTCCCTTACTCTCATTCCGCATCTCTGGACTCACTCTCTGCTGTCAATGTTGGCTATCCCATGGCCAGTCTTGATTTACATGCCCCTGTCAGCGGTCTCCTGCATCAGGTTTCCCAGCTCACACTACTTAATTTACTGATGTGGCAGCTTACTACACTCTGCACCAGCCCCCTACATTAAGTTTTAAAAACCTCAGCATATCTCACAGCATTCACTGGGTTTGCTTTACACTCACTTTACACTCACTCTGCACCTTTTCAGTCTAAGTACAGTTGAATGGGAGATTACAGCATATGTTAAAAGACTGAGAGGTCATGACCTTGATCTTGATGGCACACTCCTTAGAACTTACACTTGCACTTGAACATGAATGTGGCCTGAACTGACTCCACCATTACAAACCTTTTCCCCAATGCCACCATATCCATTTTTTTTCAAGGTTCCTTATCCTGTTACACAGACCAGGGTTGGTTCCTTCAATTCCATGGGTCATCACCCAAACCTATTTATCTGAAGGGGCATTAAACAGACATTTGGAGCTAAAAAGATGTTATTATCTGCGCTCCCTACAAGGTAAACATAGATATAAATCTGCTCACTCGAAATGAAGGAGAGATCCCTAATACCCTGATAGAGTAAGCAATAAATTGTATCTTGATATAAAGTTTCTATAATCAATATATGTGTTCCCTATGATGAAAACAAGCAGCACCTATCTGAAGGAGTTTGGTATATATGTGTCTTCTAGAAAGCCTGTGAATATAAAATATGATTTTAATGACAGTATGCAGTTACAAAAAATTATCTGGCCAGAGTATATATACAGTGTACATTACAACCAATTAAACAATATGCCAATATATGGAGCCTATAAACAAAAACAATATCACATGACAAATCACTAGTGAATAAAGTCCAGCACAATAATCACTTAATCGGAGAATAACTTAGATTGAAATTAGTTGAATACAAAAGTGGAAGCTGCTCAAATCAATTTATAGGCCATAACAGGTGCTTGAAAGGGTGGGGTTATCCTGCAAGGAACATACACACAACATTTTTTCCCCCAGCACACTGCTATAGCCAGCAACAGATCTGCCATTTCTACTGTAGATAAAAATGCAAAAGTCTTTGTTGCACACATTTGCAAATGTATGTTTAAGCCATCCGCCACGCCAAGGCGCTTTTACTAATAGGATGGTCCTACTCTAAACAATGAGAGTTCCATATATTTGGGCCATACATATGTGTTTTTAAATTGAGAGCCAAATTACCAAAGAGGTACCCCAGAAGCCTCCTAACAGCAATTCAGTGCCAGTACCACCTCTCAACTACTGACACCAACATGCCTCTCAGACAAATACAAAAGTGGAAGCTGCTCAAATCAATTTATAGGCCATAACAGGTGCTTGAAAGGGTGGGGTTATCCTGCAAGGAACATACACACAACATTTTTTTCCCCAGCACACTGCTATAGCCAGCAACAGATTGAAATTAGTTGGCAAGAAAGAATTAAATAAATTAATTCCAGGACAGTCTCATCCATAGAAAAAACAGTTTCTGTTTGCAGAAAAAGCAAAAAATTATAAAGTCTGGAAGCAAAACAGTTAAAGATCAAAGCTGTGATGATAGCTGGCTTTTTAATTCTGTGCTGCTGTGTGCTGCTTAGCGCCTATGATCGGGCAGACAGCTCTTCACTCAGCGTATTATAAGATAAAGTCAAGATAGTTTAGAAGGTCCTTGTAGTTCTGAAATAAGTCATGATCAATGTAAAATCAGTCTATAAGCAACGCGTTTCACCCACACTGGGAAGCCCTCCTGAGGCTCAGGGAGTCCCAGAAGCTGAGCCTGATTAAGCCTGTTAGGGAGTGTCTTTAAGTAGGCAGCCAATCACAGTTTCTCAGGTGCAATTGAGTGTCATCTATGTGTCCATTGAGTAGTTAAATAGGGGAGAGAAAACAGTTGTGCAGATAATACATGAAAGTGAATAGTGACATCATATCATTGAAAAAAATCCTTTTACATCCAGGATTTTGCAAATGAAGTGTGTTATAACTGATGGGCATTTGGGGTAGAAACTAATATGAGACTGTGCTTTCAGTTTTTTCCCAAGTGTATCTGGATACCCTCATATGGATTGACAGTTACTACAGTTGTGGGTCATTATCCATGCAAAGGCATCTGGCAATAAGGACAGTATACTAGTCTACCCATAAGCATAAATCTTCTGACATAAAAATATCTCAAGTAGTAATAGAGACAGAAAAGTAATTACTATGTTGATGGAAACATATCTGAGCGGCTTTGAACATGCAGTCAATAAATCATAGATATAGGCAGCAGTCCTTATCTAGAAAGATCCCCAAATCAAAATCAATGTTGAGGCCACTTGGGGAGGGGTTATGTAAATCATAGATCCAGTGTGTCTCTTCTCTTTAAATGGTTTTGATGTAGTCTCCCCCCTCTCCTATGTTTGTGGACCTTGTTAATGCCAATGCATTTTAAAGTGGTGGGGTCATGATTATGGTATTTTGAATAGTGGTCGGAGACACTGCATGTTTCCTATTGTTTTTTGGTACTTCTCAAATGCTCCGAGATTCGTATGTGGAGGCTATGTATGGTACAACCTATGTACTGGAGTCCACATGGACATTTGAGAAGATAAATAAGCTCCACAGTAGCACATGTGATTTTTTTCTTTTATTATGAATTCTCTATTGGTGTTATTTGTTTTAAATGACATGATGGGTTTGGTTGTAGTTTTAGCTGTAATTTTGCATGCTCCCCTTGGACCACTGCTTTTTAATAACTTTGTTGGTGACATTGCAAATTGTATTAAAGGGAAAGTATGCCTTTTTGCAGATGACATAAAGATATGCAACAGGTAAATACACCAGGAGGGGTAAAACAAATGATTGATGAACTAGGTAGACTAGAGGAATGGTCAAGAGCGTGACAACTACAGTTTAATGTCAAAAAATGCAATATCATGCACTTACATCTCAAAAACCTAAAGACTAAATATACTATTAACAACACTTTAATGGAAACTACTGAGGAGGAAAGGGATCTAGGAGTCACTATTTCAGATGACTTAAAGACAGGAAAGCAATGTAACAAAGCAATGAGAAAGGCGAGGATGGCAAGTCAGATGCTTGTTTGCATAGGGAGAGGAATCAGTAGCAGAAAGAAATAAGTAACAATGCAATTGTATGGGGGGTATTCAATTGTTAGCGTTAACGGAAAAAAATGAGCGCTCAAAAAATATTACCATTTATACGGTAATATTGCGCGAGAAAAGCGTTAATACGGTAGTTTACTCACGGAATTATAGCTCGCCGCTCAGGGAGCGGCGAGCTGAAATTCCGCGACTGATTACCGTATTAATGCTAAGATTTTTTGAGCGCTTGTTTTTTTCCGTTAACGCTAACAATTGAATACACCCCTATAGGTCATTGGTACAAACTCATCTAGAATATTGTGTTCATTTCTGGAGTACACATCTCCAGAAGGATAAAAATACATTAGAGACTGTACAATAAGGGCAAATAAATGGTGCATGGTCTACAACACAAAACTTACCCAGATAGACTAAAAGATCTTAATGAGCCTGAGTCATTAAAAGCAAAGCAAAAAAAAGGAGCAAGTTTGCTCCTGGACAGACCATGTCACAATGCAAGGGGTGCAAATTAGTTTATTATTTTACACTTAAGTTAAATACTGGTTGTTTTTTTTAATGTAGCACATAAATTCTTTATAGGTTAGATTTTACACTGAAATTTAAGGTTGATCATTTAAAGTTGATCTAGGATATGCCCTGCCCCAAATACAAATCTGTCCCCACATTTTAAATTTACCTCCCCCTCCAATGCAACATCGTTTTTCCCAGGTGCAAAGTTTTTTTATGCTTTGCTCTCCTTAATTACTCAGGCCCAATATGTATAGTTTGGAGCAGAGGAGGGAAAGGGAGGATATTATAGAAACTTTCAAATATATCAAGGGTTTTAAAGAGGTACAAGAGGGAAACGTTCTCCAGAGGAAGTGTAGTATTAAAACACGAAGACATGCACTGAAACTGGAAGGAAATAGGTTCAGGGGAAATCTGAGGAAAAATTACTTCACAGAAAGTGTAGTGGATAAGTGGAATAGCCTCCAATCAGAGGTGGTAGAGGCTAATACAGAAGATCAATTTAAATATGCTTGGGATAGACATATGAATATCTTTAAATAGAAATAAGAATTAAATAGGTTTGGAGGTTACCACAGGTTAAAAAATGGGCAGACTAGATGGACCAAGTGTTTTTCATCTGTCGTCATATTCGATGTTTCTGTGATAGTGGAGCCTAAATGAGAATATTAGAACATTATATGCCATTATTTTGTTTTCCTGACTCCATATTTACCAGTAATTACTTTTTACCTGTTAATTTTATTACCTGTCTTCATTGTCCTTATTATCTCATTGCACTATTGCTCCATGCCTTCCACGCCCTAATCTCGTTATTGTCTTCCACCTTGTCATTGTCTTCCTGCCATTGTTCTTACCTGTTTTCACTGTCCCCATTTTCTCACTGTTCTGTTACTCTCTCTTCCTACTATGCCTCCCCGCTCTCACTCCATACCCATACTCTCCCCCCGCCACACCTCTCTCGTTCCTCCCCGCCCTCCCCCGCGCTGCTCACCTTGCTAACCTTATCCCCATCTCCCCCCTCTCCTCTCCCCCTTTCTCCTGTGCCCTCTGGAATGCTAGATCCGTCCGCAACAAGCTGACTGCTGTCCACGACCTCTTTTTATCCAGCTCCTTTAACCTTCTTGCCATTACTGAAACCTGGCTCTCCGACTCTGACACTGCCTCCCCCGCTGCCCTCTCCTATGGTGGCCTCTCCTTCACCCACTCTGTCAGGCCTGGTGCCCGCCCAGGCAGTGGAGTGGGCCTCCTCCTTTCCTCCACCTGTACTTTTCGTGTCATTCCCCCTGAACCCTCCCTCTCCTTCTCCTCCTTCGAAGCCCACTCCATCCGCCTCTTCTACCCCATCCACCTCCGCGTCACTGTCATCTACCGCCCCCCTGGCCCCACCTCCCTCTTCCCTGACAACTTTGCTGCCTGGCTTCCTCACCACCTCTCCTCCGACCTTCCCTCAATCATTCTCGGTGACTTTAATTTCCCCATCGACAACCCCACCGACCCTGCTTCCAGCAAACTGCTCACCCTCTCTTCCTCCCTTGGTCTCACCCAATGGACCTCCTCCTCTACCCACTGCCTTGGTCACTCTCTTGATCTTGTCTTCTCCTACCTTTGTAATCTCTCTGACTTCTCCATCTCTCCCTTTCCTCTATCTGACCACCATCTCCTCTCCTTCTCCCTCTCCTCTTCTCCTGCTCCCCTCCCCCTGCCCAAACCTACTCTGTCCATACGCAACCTCGACGCTCTCGACCCTGTCTCTCTGTCCTCCTCTCTCGATACCCTCCGTTCTCCCCTTTCCTCCCAGGCCTGCCCCAACCAGGCGGTCTCCCTCTACAATCAAACCCTCACCTTCGCTCTGGATGCAGTCGCCCCTGCCAACTCCGTCCACCCCCGCTGCTCCAAACCCTGGCACTCCAAATTTACCCGCTTCCTCCAAAAATGCTCCCGAACCGCCGAACGTCACTGGAGAAAATTTCGCTCCCTGGCTGACTTCCTCCACTTTAAATTCATTCTTTCATCCTACAGCTCTGCCCTCTCTCTCGCCAAACAATCTTTCTTTAAATCCCTCATCTCTTCCCAGTCCTCTAACCCCCGCCGCATCTTTGCCACCTTCAGCACTCTCCTGGCCCCCTCCCCTCCCCCCCACCCTCTCCTCTCTGACTGCCTCCGACTTCGCCTCCTTTTTCTCCTCTAAAATTGAGGCCATCCGACTTGAAATCTCCTCCTCCACTCTCTCTTCTACCCCTCCCACTCTTCCGTCCTCCCCCCCTAAACACCTTCCCCTCCACTCCTTCCGCCCCACCACGGGTGAGGAAGTCCACTCTCTCATTTCTTCCTCCCCCCCTACTACCTGTCCCCTGGATCCCATCCCCTCCCACCTTCTTCGCTCCCTTTCCCCCACCACCTGCTCCCACCTCGCTCACCTCTTTAATCTCTCCCTCTCCTCCGGCATCTTCCCCTCCTCCTTCAAACATGCTCTCGTATCCCCCATTCTTAAGAAGCCTAATCTCGACCCCACTTCTCTCTCGAACTATCGCCCCATATCTCTTCTCCCCTTTGCCTCCAAAATTCTCGAGAGGCTCGTCTGCAACCGTCTCACCTGCTACCTTTCTGAACACTCCCTCCTTGATCCTCTCTAGTCTGGTTTCCGCCCCCTTTACTCCACTGAAACTGCCCTGGCTAAAGTCACCAATGACCTCCTCTCTGCTAAAGCCAGGGGCCACTTCTCCCTTCTCATCCTCCTTGATCTCTCTGCAGCCTTTGACACCGTTGACCACCCCCTCCTCCTCCACACCCTCCAGTCTCTCGGCCTCTCTGGCCCTGTCCTGTCCTGGTTCACCTCTTACCTCGCTGACCGATCCTTCTCTGTCACCACCACTGAGTCTCTCTCCCCCCCCGTCCACCCTTCCAGTCGGGGTCCCCCAGGGCTATGTTCTGGGCCCTTTACTCTTCTCTCTATACATCTCCTCCCTGGGTGAACTCATCAGCTCCTTCGGCTTCAACTACCACCTTTATGCTGACGACACTCAACTATACCTCTCCTCTCCTGATCTCTCTCCCTCCCTCCTCTCTAGGGTGTCCGCCTGCCTCTCTGCCATCTCCTCCTGGATGTCCTCTCAATTCCTCAAACCTAACCTCGCCAAAACCGAGTTGATAGTTTTTCCTCCCCCCCATACCTCATCCCCTGTCGACCTCTCCATCACTGTCAACAACTCCTCTATCTCCTCTGTCCCCCAACTTCGCTGCCTTGGTGTCACCCTCGACTCCTCTCTCTCCCTTGGCCCCATATCCTCTCTCTTGCTAAATCCTGCCGCTTCCAGCTGCATAACATCGCTCGCATCCGGCCCTTCCTCTCCCAAGATGCCACTAAATGCCTTATTCACTCTCTGATCATCTCCCGTTTGGACTACTGCAACCTCCTCCTTACTGGCCTCCTCCTCTCTCATCTCGCTCCCCTTCGATCTGTACTTAACGCAGCCGCTAGGCTTATCTTCCTTTCTCGCCGCTCCTCTTCTGTCTCCCCCCTCTACCAATCCCTCCACTGGCTTCCCTTCCCCTACAGAACTCTGTTTAAGCTCCTCACTCTTACATACAAGGCCCTCGCCAATGCCACTGCACCCTACATCTCCACACTCCTATCTATTCATGCTCCATCCCGTCCTCTCCGATCTGCCAATGACCGTCGCCTATCTTCCCCCCCTCATCACCTCCTCCCACGCGCGTATCCAAGACTTTGCCCGCGCTGCCCCCCTCCACTGGAACAAGCTCGCTCCCTCCATCAGGACTTCCCCTAACCTGTCCAGTTTCAAACGGGCTTTAAAAACCCACCTTTTTCTTAAAGCCTTCCAGTCTCCCACTTAACTACCTACCTTATCCTCTGCCTCTCCCCCTTCTTTCCCCTTCCCTGCCTCCGTCCCTCTACTCTCCCTCTCTCCCCTGTGTTTCTCTGTCTGTCCACCCCTCCCCTTAGATTGTACGCTCCTCTGAGCAGGGCCATCTCTCCTCCTGTTTCCACCACTTCTAACTCTGCTCTCCAGATACTTTGCCCTCCTCCTCGAGGGCCCTCCTCCCCCCTCTGGGGGTCTCCCTCTCTTCCGCGCCCTCCTTTTGGGCCCCGTCATTTGCGGATACTCCCCCCGCCCTCACTAGCTGTGCATTGAGCTTACTGAGTTACTGTGCTTTATGTTTACTGTACTGTGCTGTCTCACCTTGTATTGTAATTCGTTTTTGTCCCTGTACGGCGCCACGGACACCTTGTGGCTCCCTATAAATAAAAATTAATAATAATAATAATAATAATAATAATAAACAATAGGGGCCCTAGAATAGAATTTTGAAGTCAGGAGACAATGAGGTTCATGTAAAAGAAACACTGAATACATTAGACAGGTATTCCAAAGGACTGGTGTTATAGAACCATTAGCACTCTTTGACAATAACCACATGCAATGTGTGATAGGGTCATCAGCCAACTGAATGAGCTCCCAAGAGATCAGTACATAACAAAATATAATATAATACAAATAAAATAACTTTTCATTTATGTTTACAGAAATGCTAATTATGCAGATATGGGGGTTTCTTATATATTTTTTAATTTGGGAAGACAAACTTAGATATGAGCCAGAAGTCAGGATAGTTTTACAACTTGAGTTAGGTTTGTAGTTAGGACTTGTGCTTTTATTAAGGGAGGAGTGGGGGATCAGTAAAGCTTAGAAGTGTGACGGACCTGGGAGCCCGGAGCCTGGTGAGTTGCTCCGCTTCGCTGCTGCTGGTCCTGTATTGGTTGGATCGGTGAACCAATCAGGGCTCACCGCCCAGCCGCTTAAATGTTTTGCGCCCCTATTGACCGGGTATGACCATTGCATGGGAAGGCAGCCATTTTGTGTGTGCATACCCTCTATTGCAAGGTGTAGTAGGCCTGTGTCCATTTGAGTTGGTCACCTGCAAGTAATACCTTGAACAGTTCATTGTTGTTTTGTATGCAACCTGTCTATCTATTTTAGTATATTCCCCTGTAGGATCCAGAAGTCAGGCCCCCATTAAAGGTAAGCTTTTGTTATTGGTAACGTTTGCATTCTGGGACTTGTATGTCTTAAAAACTGTGGGGGTACGTCAAAGTAGTGCACTACACCCAGTAGAAGATTAGAGTTAGAGTTGCACAGCAGCCGATCACTTGGGTGGGTTGGTGAGCCAATCAGGGTCGTTTGAATGCTTGGTGCCGCGGCGAGCCAATCAGGGCTCATTGCATCACCACGCAGCTTTGCGATGCCACCATGTGACATTAGCTATTTAAGCTGATGTGCACTCCGCCTTCTTGGCAGTTCGCTGGTGGAGATTAAAGAGAGCAGATGTCATGGGACAACCAGCGCAAGAAGAAAGAAGAAGCTGGAAAGAAGAGGAGAGATGCTGCGCTCAAGAGAAAGAAGACGCTGTGCTAAAGGAAATGAAGACAGACGCTGGAGGCAGAGAGCCCCTGTCAGGGCTAAATAGCTACTCTGCCTGCAGCAGTATCATTGGATCAAGCAAAGACGATGGCTGCTCGGTCTGTCACCATTGTATTTGTAGACAGCCATTTTCTGTGTGCATACCCTGTATTGCAATGTGTAGTAGGCCTGTGACCATTTGTGAGGTGGTCACCTGCAAGTAATACACTGAACTGTACGTTGTTGTTTTGTATGGAACCTGTCTACTGTTATGCTACCTGTCAGCCTTGTTTACTGTTATTAAGTTATAGATTAACACATGTGGGGAGGCACATTAGAGCTAGCAAGCTAGTTCTGTGGGGGTGATTGTTGTCATGTCACTCCCACAGAGCTGTCTAGGTTCCAAGTGACAGCGTGCAGACGGCAATCAAGAGGAGGAAACAGTTTTCCCTGGTGAGTAACTTTTCCGGTTGCGTCTCTTTTTTGGCAGAGCCCGTACCATGGTGAGTAGGGTATTTGGGTAGGATTTTTCTCTTCCCTGAACATCTGTAGTCCCGCACCCAGGCCTAGCACAAATCGAGGTATTGGCAGGCGAAGTAGAGTCTCTATTCCTGGACTTCACCTGGTACACCCTGTCTTCCTCCAACTGTATTCCTGCCTCCCAGTAATTTGTTTGCTTTCCTCCCTAGACTGCAGTGGAGTAGAGTTTGGTCATAGTTTATGGTAGGTGTTACCTGTGCGCATAAGGTAAGAATTTTTGTGCGTCAGTCATTTCACCACAGGCATTACAGAAACTTAGTGTAGGACCAAATTTAAGAGGTAGGGTAAAGTTAGAGCTATGTAAGGATAAGGTCTTAATACTGGTAGCATCGGGAAAGGGAACCTCCCAGCTGAAAGGACCAAGCCTGAATTGGATTCCTCCAGGGGTAGCTACCAAAAGGCCAGTATTGATGTAAACATATCCTTTATGTGTCTTGTTGCAACCACTGTAGTGTGAATGTTTTAACCCATCCTTAAAAGTTCTATAATTGCTGTTGGTGAATTTGTCTTAATAAAATAAAAGTATTATTTTATTCAGATATTCACCTGGTTGGATTAATTGATTAAATAGCCTGTGGGTGCATCAGTATCATGACACGGAGTAAACAAGATGACAGGGATCAGATCAAGAGGGCTGGTACTATAGTAAATAGCTAGTATAGTGAGAAATATAGTTGCTAGTTACCATGTTTTAAAGATGATAGTCCTTCTGAGGACATCAAACCTTAGACAAGATGTACATTGTCTTACACATCCTGAATTCATTTGATGCACGTGTCTGTGACACTTTTAAGGTCTTTATGCATTAGAGAGTGACCATGAAGCCTGCACTGATCAAATTCACTAAATCACCCATAATCTGTACAATTACGAAACAATCAGTATAACCGAAACAATCAGTATAACCACCCCCAACACAGCAGTGATGACACTTTATCAATGCCTGCTGAATGTAATAGAAATGATTGTCTTCATTTCCAGTTTTAGCTCAGCCTACGTTCTTGACATAAAAAGGAGACCCAAGTGTCAGGCCTATTAAACTGGCCACAATCCAATAATTCAATCTGATTGTTTTTCATTAAATTAGAAAGCAAATAGTACATGTACATGACAATTTCCAATATGATGAAATATAGATTGCCAAATTTATCAATAGTATAATTGTTTTCAGTGGGAAATTTTCTTCTTTTTCTTTGATTGAAGCTGATTGAACAGTATTGTGAATGTGAGATTAAAGATTAGTAATTCTGCAAACTCTTTTACATTGTGCATGCTCTGCAAATGTCTTTCTGCTCTGTCAGAATGGGACTGTAATGTCTGTCACATAGTCACTGATTTTTTGGCAATTTTCTTTATTAAAAATGATGAGATTAAAAAGGATCATATTGTGAGAGATCTGCCTGTGTCTTGCTGCAATTGTGCAGAAATGTCAGTGTTTGTTAAAACACAACAAAATCAATGTGTCTGTGACCAGATTTACAATAGTTAATGAGAGCTTTCATGTTAAGAATTAATTTGGCTCTTAAGAGCCAAAATTATGAAAATTCACTATAGACAGTAATAGGAATCTTCACTCTAAGACGCTTAATGAGGTATGCAAAGGACAATTGAGCTCTTTCAATTTAGTGAATCATCTATAATTATTAAAACCTTGGTAATATTTTTTAATATATTATTTTTCATATGGTGATTTGCTTTTAAGCTTCAATTTTCCTGAAGAATGTTGGTTAAACAAATTAGGATTTTGGTAATGTTGGGCTGTTTTCTAACATCCAATTGTTTATGCATACATATATTCACAGCAAACATATTGGGCCTGATTCATTATGGAAAATAAAGCAAAAAAATAAGTAACTTTGCACCTTGGCAAAACCATGTTGCATTGGAGGGAGAGCTAAATGTGGGGACAGATTTATAGTTGGGGAAGGCCGTGTCCTAAATCAACTTTAAATTTCAGTGTAAAAATAAAGCTATCAAGTATTTGTGCGCTACATTAAAAAACAGCCAGTATTTAGCTCATGTGTAAAATAATAAACTAATCTGCAACCTTTGCATTGTAACATGGTTTGTCCAGGAGAAAACATACTATTTTTTTTGCCTTACTTTCCTTAATGAATCAGATAGAATGTGCGTTTTTAAAAACCGCACTTAAAACGGGTATACGCATATCCAAATTCGACAAGGAGCGGATCTGAAGATACGTGTGGTGATGACTACAGGTGTAGGTCTGCTGTACTAGACAAGACACTGCAGGATATGTCCAACACATACGTGAAATATAAACTCACAAAAGAATGCACAGAAAACTATTCAATTAATGTCACCTGAGAAATGCCCACAGCTTGAATCAGATGCTGCTGCATGTGTGTGAGCTTGGCACGCTCTTACTGTACATTGACTACGGGCATATGCCCCTTCCCCGCCCGTTTCCTACCTGAAATCATAGGTTGTTGTAAGTGTCCTTTGCGCTCGAAGATGAATTAAACGTTGCTGCGTTCTGTGGCGTATTGTCTGGTTCTGGATATGCGTAGAGTAATTGTGTAATAAGCAGAAAATGTATGTCCCTTAATGAATCAGGCCCATAATGTCTGACTATTAATTCATTCAGGTCACAAAACGCCCAACAATGCACTGCAGTTCTCTGTAGCAGAGAAAGGGTTACAACACAGAGCGTCTCCTTTTTTTTTACATTTTCCTACAAACCACAACTATGTCTATTCCATCTAAAATTGATGTCAGAAAGTATTATATATTTTCAGCAGGGAATGGAAGCAGCCGGGCCACTATCCTTGTCAACATGCTCTGTCTCCTTAATCATACTTTTCATTTTAGTACATTGAAATTTCGCCCCCCCCCCCACACTTCTATGACCAAGGACAAGATCATAAATAAGGATGTTTGTGAAATTTTTACCTGCTGTTCCCTAACTTTGCGCATTAGGCATGAGACCGCGAGGTGCTCGTCAGATGCGGAAATTTATACTCATTTATAACGCGTGCCGCTAGCCAGCTAGGAATAAGAGCGTGAAGGTTCGACATCTATAAACCAGGGCAGAAAGGCTTAAATGAAAAGTGAAGTGAATTTCTGTGTCTTCCCATAAAGAGGTTTCAGCTTTAATTCACAGAAGATACATTTTACCAGAGCTGTTTGTAGCAGTAAATGTTCCCTTGATGTATTATTTCTTGACTTGCAAAGAAATCTTTGCGCTCTACATAATGGTGTAGTTAGGAGAATTACTACAGGATCCATAAAGCTTTATAGCTCACACTGTAAGTGTAATTTAATCTCCGCTGTCGTAATGTAAAGAGGATTTGGTGCTGCTCGCTTTATGTGTAGTGCATTAGTGGAGTGTTAGGAGGTGACTGGCTTTCATTAGCACGTCATAAAAAGATCTCACAACTTATTATAGGAATCCCCTAAAACAGCCAAATCCTACTCAATTTGTCCTATGCGTAGCACTAATTGTGTGATCAGGAAAGCACTTTAGGCAAAGTATGGGGAATATTCAATATACATTCCTAAACAACTCAATCTGAGGTTGTCCAGGTTTAACACATTATGTGCTGAGAAAATGTAACTGACATGAATGGTATTTGGAGTCTTGTGTTCATGCACATTGTTTTAGATGCATTTTCTTTTAATTTATTTTGTGATTTGGGACATTATAGGATGTGTAATAATTGTTAATTATGGATTAAGTAATGCACTCATAACATTATTTTCTACATAATTTCTTCATTAATTGATTCTTCTTGCTGGACCAGACATAAAGCCCGCACTCTGCTCTCCAGTAACTTGGCAGGACTCTGATATTTTTCCCTTTGGACAAATGTGTATACTTATTTGTGCATTTGCTCTTGGTACTGCTGCACTACAGTCTTTAGTTACCAAGTGCCCCATCATCAGCATATTTTTTCATTTTAAAATTTTCGATATGCATCTTTTTAAAATATTCTAAGAACACCTATTGTTCTTGTCTGATCTATCTTGCTGTCTATATGCCTGATTCATCATGGCATGTATCTGCTGCTATTGAGCTTATTGCACGCAAAATCACTCTGCGTATGCCCAGAACCGGGAGTTAAGACCGTGATCGCAGCACTGTCTGCTCCATCTTCAAACGCAAAGGACATTTACTACAGCCTATGATTTCAGGGAGTGGACAGGGCGGGCAAGGGGCGTTTGCTGTAGTCACTGTACAATAAGGGCGTGTCAAACTCAAGCGCATGCAGCTAACTCCGAATCCAGCTCTGGCCATCTCAAAGTTAATTGTTTTTCTGCCACATCTCTTGCTCCAGCTGCAGGGCTAGTGTAAGTCCTTATCAATAGTGTGACAGTCTCGTATGCATGCTGTAACATCTGTTTGCAATCCCAAGAAAATGTAAAAATTTATTTTATGCTCAGTAGATATTGAGACCATCCAAACAAATGTATGTTATGGGGAAAAAAGAAAAAAAAATATTTTTTTTAGAACTGTTTTATCATTATTGCCTATTTTATTAACAGGTGACATTAATTTAATATTTTTTTTCTGTGCCTCCTTTTGCGAATTTATAGTCCACATTGGTATTGGACGTATCCTGCAGCATCTTGTGTGGTAGAGCACAGCAGACTTACAGCCAATTTCAACAGCACACGTATCTTGAGATCCGTGCCTCAATTATTTCGGGACTGCGCAACTCCTAAACACGTGCGTTTACTACTAACGCAGATTGCGTTCAGTGGGCCTGATTAAGCAAAGTAAAGCAAAAAAAAAAAAAGAGTAACTTTGAACATTGGCAAAACTATGTTGCATGTCTGGTATCCATGTCTGGTTCTTCCTCCTCCCCCTACCCTCTCGCTGTAGGAGTCCCACAGGGTTCCGTTCTCAGCCCTCTACTCTTTTCGCTCTATACTTCCTCCCTTGGCCTTCAGTATCACCTTTATGCTGATGACATTCAACTTTACATCTCTTCACCTGATCTTTCCCCCCCCCTCCTCGCTCAGGTATCTGACTGCCTCTCCGCCATCTCCTCCTGGATGTCGGAGCGCTTTCTCAAAATCAACATTTCCAAAACTGAACTCATTGTCTTTCCTCCTCCCAGCCTCCCATCCCACCATGACCTCTCCATTGTCGTTAACAACACCACCATCTCCTCTGTCACCCAACTCCGCTGCTTGGGTGTCACCCTTGACTCCTCTCTCTCTTTTGCCCCCCACATTCATTCTCTTGCCAAAGCCTGTCGCTTCCAACTACGCAACATCGCCCGCATCCGTCCCTTTCTCTCTCAGGAGGCCACCAAAACCATCATCCACGCACTCATCATCTCCCGCCTGGATTACTGCAACCTCCTCCTCACCGGCCTCCCCCACTCCCATCTCTCCCCCCTCCGCTCTATACTCAATGCGGCCGCAAGACTCATCTACCTCTCACGCCGCTCCTCCTCTGCCTCCCCTCTCTGCCTTGCCCTACACTGGCTCCCCTTCCCCTACAGAATTCTTTTCAAACTCCTCACCACCACTTACAAGGCTCTCTCCCACTCTACTGCCCCTTATATCTCTAACCTCCTCTCCATTCACACTCCCACCCGCTCCCTGCGCTCGGCCAATGACCGCCGCCTCTCCTCCACTCTGATCACCCCTTCCCATTCCAGAATCCAGGACTTTTCCCGTGCAGCCCCCCTTCATTGGAATGATCTCCCTCGCTCCATCCGCCTCTCTCCTACTCTGTGCTCCTTCAAACGTGCACTCAAAACTCACCTCTTTCTCAAAGCCTACCAACCATCCACTTAACCCCCATCTCCTCCACTCATTCTCCCCTCTCTCCCATTCCCTCAACTGGCTCCTCTTGTGCCTGGTCTGTTTAACCCTCCCTTAGGATGTAAGCTCCCTTGAGCAGGGCCCTCTTCCCTCCTGTCTCCTTACCCGTTCTTCTGCTCCGTGTCTATTGCATCTGCCTGCCTGGAGTTTCTGAAGTATTGGTACTTTTGTTTATTGTTCTGTACTGTTATACCCTGTATAGTCTACTGTTTGTACTATGTGCGGCGCTGCGGAAACCTTGTGGCGCCTAACAAATAAATGATATTATTATTATTATTAATAATAATAATTGGAGGGGGAGGTAAATTTAAAATGTAAGGACAGATTTAGAATTGGGTTAGAACATGTCCTAAATCAACTTTTAATGTCAGTGTAAAAATAAAACTATCAATTATTGTGCGCTACATTAAAAAACAGCCAGTATTTAGCTCATGTGCAAAATAATAAACTAATCTGCACCCTTTGCATTGTAACAGTACTAATTTTTTCCCCCTTACTTTCTTTAATGAATCAGATCCAATGTGCGTTTTTAAAATCCGCAATTAAAATGGGTATACGTATATCTGAATTCGACAAGGAGAGGATCTGAAGATACGTGTGGTGATAAATACGGGTGTAGGTCTGCTGTACTAGACAAGACACTGCAGGATACATCCAGCGCATATGTGAAATATAAACTCACAAAAGAACGCACAGAAAAAAAACCTATTAAATTAATATCACCTGTTAATAATGTATGCATTAATGATAAAACACTAAACATTATTCTTCTACGAAATACATTATGATATTATGAATGTTTACTGAACATAAAATATTTGTTTACAGTTGTTCCTGATTGTAAACATATGTCCTAGCATATATAGTCAGCCGTCATCACCAGTAATGGGCATTAAGACTAGGGGCCTGATTCATTAACGAACTTAACTTAAGAAACGTCTTATTTAAGTCTCCTGGACAAAACCATGTTACAATGCAAGGGGTGCATATTAGTTTATTATTTTGCACATAAGTTAAATACTGACTGTTTTTTCATGTAGCACACAAATATCAACTTTAAATTTCAGTGTACAAATAAACTATCAAGTATTTGTGTGCTACATGAAAAAACAGTCAGTATTTAACTTATGTGCAAAATAATAAACTAATATGCACACCTTACGTTGTAACATGGTTTTGTCCAGGAGAAAACATACTAATTCTTTTGCTTTTCTTTCCATAATGGATCAGGCACCGTTTGCGTATCTTGTTTAATCAGGCCCTATATGTACACAAGAAACTAAGCTCTAACCATTTATATATTCCCCAGATCTAAAGTGCCCCAATAGAAAGAAATGTGCAGGGTCATTTTTCTTTTAATATTATTCTTTGGGAGCAGGTTGCGTTTTTTTAACCTCTTTATCTCATCTTCTATAAGTATCCATATGAATGAACATCAGACATATGATATGCCTACTCAAATGATCATCAGGGCCTGATTATCCAATTGGGGGGGTTGAAAACTATTTGAGGGTTCAAAATTGTGACAGAGGCATAAATTAAAATAGTATGCAATGACCCTAACAACAGTCTATGTGGACAACATTTTCCCCCCATTCTCTCCCCCCATTCTCTGTAGCATCCCTTTCTCCCTCCCTGTTTTCTGTAGCACCCCCCCTGTTATCTGTAGCATCCTCTTCTCCCCCCCGTTTAATGTAGCATCCCCTTTTCCCCCACATTCTCTTTTCTGTTGTATACCCCACCCATATTTTATCTATAGCATCCCCCTCCCCCGTTATCTGTAGCATCCCCTTCTCTGACCCCCATTTTCTGTAGTATCCCTTTCTTTCCCCCGTTTTCTTTAGCATCCCCTTCTCCCCCCCATTCTCTGCAGCATCCCCTCCCCCGTTTTCTGTTGCATCCCCCTACCCATCTGTTATCTATAGCGTCCCCTTCACCCCCTGTGAATTCTGTAGCATTCCATCCCCCTCATTCTCTGTAGCATCCCCTTCTCTCCCACATTTTCTGTAGCATCCCCCTCCCCCGTTATCTGTAGCATCCCCTTCTCTGACCCTCATTTTCTGTAGTATCCCCTTCTCTCCCCCCTCTTTTCTAAAGCATCCCCTTCTCCTCCCCATTCTCTACAGCATCCCCTTCTCCCCCCATTTTCTGTAGCACCCCCGTTATCTGTAGCATCCCCTTCTCTGACCCTCATTTTCTGTAGTATCCCCTTCTCTCCCTGTTTACTATAGCATCCCCTTCCCCCCTGTTATGTGTAGCATCCTCTCCCCCACCCTGTTTAATGTAGCATCCCCCCCCTGTTATCTGTTACATCCCCTTCTCTGACACCCATTTTCTGTAGCATCCCCTTCTCTCCCTCCCCGTTATCTATTGCATCCCCTTCTCTGACCCCCGTTTTCTGTAGTATCCTCTTCTCTCCTTCCCCGTTATCTGTAGCATCCCCTTCCCCCCACTAACTGTAGCATCCCCTTCTCTCTCACCCCTATTTTCTGTTGCAACCCCTTCTCTCCCATTCTCTGTAGCATCCCCTTCTCCCCCCCATTCTCTGTAGCATCCCCTTCTCCCCCCACATTCTCTGTAGCATCCCCTTCTCCCCCCACATTCTCTGTAGCATCCCCTTCTCACCCCACATTTTCTGAGGCATCCCCTCCCCCATTTTCTGTAGCATACCATTCTCCCCCTCATTCTCTGTAGCATCCCCTTCTCACCCCACATTTTCTGAGGCATCCCCTCCCCCATTTTCTGTAGCATACCATTCTCCCCCTCATTCTCTGTAGCATCCTCCTCCCTCCCCGTTATCTGAAGCATCTCCTTCTCTGACCCCCATTTTCCGCTGTATCCCCTTCTCTCCCCTCGTTTTCTATAGCATCCCCTTCTCCCCCCATTTTCAGTATCATACTTTCACTATCCCCCATTTTCTGTACTCCCCTTCCCTCCTTCTTTTCTCTTTTTGCTTCTGTCTTCTCCCTGTCAACTCCTCTATACTGGCAGTTTCATGACATCATGAGGCTGCTAGGAGCCGGGTAAATTTGAATATGCGGTGCTGCACTGTAGCATCTGCACAAACTTAAATTGCGCCCTGGGCGATCGCACCGCCCGCTTTAATTTAAACAATAATGTCTCATGTCCTCGGTTACAAGATGCTGCCCCCTGATCACACATATAATGGTACATTAACACTACAAAAACACCACAGCAGTTTGACATATCCTTACAAATTTACAATAATCAATGAAATGAGATACATCCCTGTAAACATGGCAGAAAAAAAACCTCTGACTGCTGCGGAACGTTGCGGGTGTGTGTGTGGGGGGGGGGGGGGGGAGTATAGGAAACCCATATGAAGGCAAAAACTGTAAAAAAAAATAAAAATGTCAATGGGTAATGGACAGTTACAATTTGGTGGGTCTAATATATATCTTATAGGGGGTGGATTTCCAACCCCCTAGTTGCTTGATGCTCTGCATAGAGGACCCTTCTACTGCCGCAGAGGTGGCCGCACCAATTCTGAATGAATGTGTTCTAATATCAGCTGCATTCAGACTCAACGTTGAAATACATTTTTAAATATAAAATTAAATCACAATTTGGTAAGAGGCACACTGTTAAGATGGAGCAACCAAACCTGTCCCCCTATAGGTCTAACCAGTGAGTAAGTCCTAGCCAATGCCACTGAGCAGACTGCTGTATCCGGGTGTGCCTCCTTTGTGACCCAACGCCAAATTGTTCCGTTTAAGATTTATGCAGCTTGCAAAGCAAGGATACATGTCACAAAATTACGTTTATAGCTAATAAGTCTGAATCAAGGGGCAGCCTAGATGAGGCTACCAGCTCATCCACATGAAAAGCCAAATAACAGGGCTTCATATGCACAAACTTTCACTCATCACACTACAACCAGCAGCTTGCACAACATAGTCAGATCTATAGGTCGTCTAGTGTTGTCTGCAGTGGAACATGTCTTAGCTCACTCCTTCAAAGCTTTCTTGATTAAACATGCTTTGGTAAGATCTCCCTTCCCCCGCAACTGAGCCATAAAGGAAATGCCCACAAGCATAGATTACATAAACTTCTTTTTTTTTTTTTTTTAAACAAGTGTTTATTAACGGTCAAAAGAAAAAAGAATTAACAGTGCAAAGGATACATGTTATATCAAACAAAATATATTCAGTACATTCGATAGTGAAGTAGAAGTCTCCGTGCTTCAGAGATAAAATAGCACAGATTCAATGAAATAAAGACCGGCATTTTTATTTTTCAAAGAGAAGAAAAGAAAAGGAGAAGGAAGAGAAAGAGGAAGAAAAAAGAGAAGGTGAAAGGTGGAGAGGGAGAAGGGGAGGTGCGTGGGAGATCCCTCTACATAAACTTCTTTAAAACACCTAACTGATATTTGTGACAAACGAATTCTAGCATACATTGCCGTTGGTCGAATGCTGGCATCTGGCTCTAAAGGAGAACTGAAGCCAATCTAACCAGGCTGCTTTGGACGCCCTCAAGGTGGTTGGAGTGAATGATTTCTCCGCAAGCCTTCTATGCCGGCTCGACAATCTGCCAAACATGAGAAGAACAGGGGGTACCATTAGCATCAGCATTTGGAGCAAGCTTCCTGAATTTACCCCAGTTAAATTGGAAAAGCGCATCTGCTAAGGCATTTTCTGCACCCAGCACGTGTCTGGCTCTAAGTTCAATGTTGTGTTCAAGGCAGCACAACACTAAACGCCTAATAAGCCAAATCGCAGGGGAAGAAGTAACACTTTGCTTATATATGGGCTGAACCACACCTAAATTATAGCCCCAGAAAATTATGTCACATACCTGCAAACTAGAAGCCTAAAGCTCCATAGCTACAATAATGGAAAAACGTTCAAGCACCAGTAGATTATAAACCAAACCTGATGAAACCCATTCCGAAGCCCACGGTGTCGCACACCATGCTATGTCCAGATAGGCACCAAAGCCCCTAGCACCTGCATCGTCCGTAAACAGCTGAAGCTCTCGACTGGAGACAACAGGTCCTGTCCATATGCGAACTCCATTAAAGTCATCCAGAAAACGAACCTGTCACGGTTCAAATACAAAGTGCAGCTCAGGAGCCAGGAATGAGGTGAAAACACACAAAGTTTATTGCTGGAATAACAATCTGATGGTGTAATACTGAATATACAGGAAAATGCAGGAATAAATACCAGGTAGATGGCTGATGTAGGAAAGTGGTAATATGGAGAGCTCCCAGATAGCAGGTAAGCAGTGATATGGAGAGATCGAGGCAGCATGAAACCAAAAGCACAGCAGAGGTTAGGAACAACAGGATGGGACAACAATAACCAGCAAAGACTGCTGTGAGAGACAGGTTAAAGAAGGGACACACCCAGGTGCAAGAAATAATTACAGGGCAGGTTAACCCCTGATACAACCAAGTAAGGCACAATAGCAGCACCTCTGGTGATCAGAGGTACTGCTGCAACATATAAAATGGAATACAAATAATAAAGTCCAAAAGTCCTGGAGGCAGGTCGTTACAGAACCCATATCAGCAGATCCTCCTTACTCTCTTGAGACAGTCAAACTCAAGCGTGGGCCCTGGTCACTACAGTTGTTGCCTCATGGGTATAATGCAACAAGTGAAATTTAAAGTTCCTAACAACGATTGAACCTGTCTAAGGGGCACCTTATCCAAACTTCTAACAGATAAAATAAGCTCATAACCTTATCCATGTAAAGGCGGCAATTTCTACAAGGCCTGGGTATCCAACAGAACCCAGGCACATTTGGGAGAGTTAGGGGGAGCAACAATAAGGAAGTCATCCAAATAGTGAGCCACTCCCGGGTGCCCTGTGTCCGCTTCTATGCACCAGGGTAAAAATTAACTGCAACGTTCTAAGTAAACACATACAATAGAAGAACCCATGGGAAGACACCTATCTACGAAAAAACCTTCAGTTGTTCAAAAACACATGGATCAGAAGGATTCTGTTGTGTAATGGAAGGAGGCCCCCTCACCAAACCCTTTCGCTAATCCCAGAGCAAAGTCCAGATAAACCACTCTGGCGTGTTGGGGAGCGATGGAATCGTTTACTGAATTACCTTCCGGAAAGGGCAAATGATGTATAAACCAAACTTTGCCCGGGGCCTTCTTGGAAAAACCGCCTTCCAGTGAAACAATGAATTCTTTTAAAGGGGGAGAATTGAAAAGTCCACATATGCGGCCTAAACGGACTTCCCTCCTAATTTTTTCTGCCAGTATCCCTGGGTGAGCATAGGCCGATCACAAGTTCTTGTGGGCAACCGCCTTAACTTACCCCTCAATGGGTGACTTAAAACCTCCCCTAAACCCTGTAACAGGAATGAAGCAACTACCTGGTAGGGGTATAACTGAAGACACCGAGACATGGCTTCCATGGAGAAAGGAGAAGGAGCTTTACTTCGGAGGAACTCCCTGTAGGACTCTATTAATGGCCGGGGTACCTGATCCGTGGGTGCATTCCTTGACAGGGTTCCGCCCTCTGCAGCGCAAGCAAGAGTGTTTGAACCTACACTGAGAGCTTCTACCACATTTGGAGTTGTTTTAAGGCAAAGCATTTGTTCTTTCCAAAAGAGGACGAACCCGACTCACTCTGTGTAGTTTGTTTTCTAGACGCAGCTACCGAATGGCCTGACAGGCTAGCTTGCTGCACAGCCATCCAAATCTCAATATCCTTAAAGCCAAAGGGAATACTATCTGCCCCACTCACTTTTTTGCGAAACTCCTCATCATATGTTCTTCAAACCAGGTCAGCCCTGATTGCCCACATATCATGAATCATGTGGAGGTACTTCAGCAACTCTTGATGCTTGCCAGTCATACTCTCCAGATAAGCCAAGGCAAAAACTATGAAATCCGACATCCAGTTATCGTATATCCAAAAGGCTTCCAGCCCACTACCGTCCTTTCCCTAGTTTGTGTCAATATTTTCTTACTAGCCTCAGTAATTGCAAATATGTCAATGTACACATCTTGGTCAACCCTTTTGAATGAACTAGCTCTCAGACCTCGCAGGATAGCCAAGTTTGCATAGTGAACCATGTTGCCCCCTTGGTGACTCGTCGCGTATACACGACCTATTCGTCCAGTAACATCTTGGCAAACGCGTCTCATGCGTTAATGTAAAAGCTGCATAAACTCGTGATGTCTCTGCTCCAAATCCGAAGAATCATCCTCAGTACTAAAAATATCAGAGCCGGAGACCAGGCCAAATGCAGGTGTATGCCTCTCATACTCACCAGGCAAAAGAGCACCTGATACACCAGCCACCTCCCCGGACTCTTCCCGATATGTCTGCTCCCGACCTCTGACCTATGTTGAGAACTCTGTGGCTGTGCTTACAAAACGGCCTTTGCAATCCGTAGCCCTGAAATGGGAGAAGGATTAGAAAAAGCAATGGCTTGGCTCCCATCAAGAGGTAATGGTCGCCTGACTCCGTTGGGGCCTCCCAGAGAAGCAGCCGCACAGACTGTAGGGGGCTGACAGAAAGGCATTCATGTTGAGCAATATGCCATCCCAGGTGAGGCTGAAATGGGCCTGGACGGGACAGGGGGAGGCTACTACTTCATGGGCTACAGAATGGTCCTTAGGGACGTGACACGGTGAGGCGGAAGTTGTTGGGAGGAAAATAATATTGGGTAGCAGTGGTAGGGGGCTGGGAACACAAGGACTGGGGGAATAGGTAGACCTGGGGAGGAGTGTATGTGAATCCATGGGGTGGGCTGGGGGAGGGGTAGTGATGGCGCCAATTGTGTACTGGAGAGGGTGCTGGGGCAGGCAGCCGGCATTGTAGCCAACGCTGCAGGCTTCACAGCATTTCTGGTCATGGGGGGAGCACAGGGCCCATGGCTGCTGTCATTGCAGGAGAAAACGTGAGAGGGGGGACAGCAGGGCTGATGAATGGGAGGTGGATGGGCAGGCAGAAAAAGAGGGTCTGAGGAAGCAGAGGCAAAGAGTAAGTTATACAAAAGTGGAGAAGAAAACAAGTAAAAGGAGTGAAGGCAGAAAAAATGGACAGGGCAGTAGAAATATGGGATACAAAAACTTATCCAGTGCATTCTCTTTCTAGTGATATCCTGAGGTGAAAGAGAAAGACTTACTGTCTTTAAGAACTTATAAAGACTTGTTCTGAAACTCCCCTTAAACCCCACTGGCTACTTTAAACAAGCCAGAGAAACAACCCCTAAATGTAAGTACATTGTAAGCCTATAAGCCTGGCGTTTAAGTGCATTCATTGCCATGCAGGTAATTTATTACATTGTTGATGATTCCTTTTCACTGCACAATAAACCTTTCTAACATGTTAAAACTTGATACTGTAAATTGCAGATAAAGTTGTAAATTTGACAAAATTAGGTCACAGTTTAATTGTAATAAATTGGTGGTGGAGAAAACAAAATGCGAGACAGCTAAAACAACTGAACACTGAACCAAATGAGTGGACGGCCAAATGGCACTGAATCCACTAAACCAAGGAGCACCTTACTAAATGATCGGCGTTACATATGGCATAAATGTGACCACATCCCCTCTAGACTCACAATGACATGCCTACACAAAGCAGGTCAAGCCCCCCCCCCACACAAAAGAACCATGAGACATCATCCCCTCAAACGGGGGCAGTGATCAGCGATAGCGCCGTATGTATCAGGCGCTGATTGTAGTGTTTTCCTACCAACTGTGCCTGCTCTGAATAAATCAGAGAAAAAGAAGATTTTTGTACTTACGTTAAATCTATTTCTCTGAATCCATCTGGGGGACACGGCTACCATGGGGTTGAATGTGGGGAGCCTGGGAGTTGGCACTTAACAAGTTAATGAATTTGTTTATACTTGCTGACTGAACTCCTCCCCTCTGAAATCCCTCCTAGCCTCAGTGTAACACAAAAGCCCCAGGGAAGGGAAGCCAAACAACCAAGACCAATCAGTAGAAGAGCAGAAGAGAAGGAACACAGTGTCCCCCAGATGAATTCAAAGAAAGAGATTTAACGTAAGTACAAAAATCTTGTTTTCTCATTAATCCTATCTTTGGGAACCTGCTACCATGGGAACTTTCTAAAGCAGCAACATTGCGGCCAAAAATCAGCAGTCGTAGGAACATCAGTAACAACGTTACCCATGTGAATAGCAGCCAGAGTACTATATGACTCTTCGGCTGAGGTGATGCATCAAAACACCCATGAGTGCAGCCTGGTATACCCTCACAGAGTGGCTGGAATGGACACCTATATAAACAGAATCCAAAAAAAACTGCAATGCCTGTCAGAAGAATACAGAAACTCCTGGTGATGTCTGCTGAGCCGCCAGCCTTTCCCAATCTCAGCATAAACCCAATCTAGTGGAAGCCAGATTTCCTAAATCTGGATGGCCACTCTACATAAGAAGGAGGACACGACCCAATTGTTAAGAGAAAATGCTGAGATAAGGTCCCAAGAGGCAACTACCTCCTGAAAGACCGGAACAGAATCTCTAGTTTGAATTGAACCCTTTAAAGCCTCATAGGCTGAATAAGGGACCTGTGTGTCACAGCCCTGACATGACGGATAGGAAAATTAGGTATACACTCAAGTGACCCCGACCTGATACCTTACACCAAGGTCCTAATCAAGAAACTCCCCTCCTTGAGAAAACCACACTTAAGCTGAACCCGAGGCGGCAAGGAAGTTGTTATTGACGAAGAACACACTGTCAGGCCTCCTCGTGGAGCTATGGCAGGAACCGTGGAGGTGTAGACCGAACCCCTAGACAGAGGGGACACACATCTCGTCCATTCACAAACCTATGTATTTACAGAGGAAGTCCAAGAAGATGAGCAGATACCGGATCCGTCAGGAACTAATCCGAAGATTCACCTTCAATCTTCTGTGGAAAGTGAGGACCGTGAATGAAGGGGAAGATGATGTGTAAAGGACCAACGCTCTCACCTCCCCACAGAGGCCCTGCACTCCCTATGGCACTGTGGTAGCCACAGGCTTCCCTATTTTGATTGAGAATATCTGTAACCGTCAAAAGCCAGCCATAAAAATCCTGATCAAGAGCGATAGCTGAGGATAATCCCGGCTGTAAGGAGGGCCCCAAGGGAGAAGGACTGTGTTAAGCCAAAAGACCTCTCCACCACAGCCACAGCATGATTAGAATACTGTATTCTGATCCAATGGCCAAATTTGAAATCATCAAAATTCTAAACAGGGCCTCCTGTATAGACCCTCCGGATATTCAGGGGAATCTGCATAGTGGAAGGAACTGTTCTCCCATTCGGGACTTCCACTGCATGGATATGACGGCCACCTCAACAGTAGGAACTCTGGTCCTGAACAGAATCCTTATCCTGGTGACTGTGCCAAGGCACCCTGAGATATATATTGTTTAAATCCACTGCCAGCACAGCCTTTGAAGATCTGCGTAGAGACGATCCCTTTTACCGTCTGGATCATTGCGACAGAAGTCCACCCAATGGACTAAGCTGTAACTGAATACCCTCATGTATTTCTGGTCCCCCCCTTTCTGTTGACGTATGCCACGACCCTGGCATATTCAGACCAATGGAGGGCTGGAATTCTTGAAGAATGACCGAGCACTCTGCTGGGGCAGTAACATGACCCTTTGGTCCAATCCATGTCTGAAGAACCGTCTAAAGATCAGGTTCCTTAAGTCAGATATGGAGCCCCCCCTCCTAGATGTAGGACACTGCTCTCCAGTCCATCGGTGTCACCATGTACCATGTGCCCAGGGCCAAGGCCCTGTCTGTCTAGAGATGGTCCCGTAAGGGGCACTCATTTAAGAAACGCCTCCTATTGATATGAGTTTGAAATCTTAGTATCTGGACCATCCAGTTGAGAGTGAAAACCGATCATTTGCTTACTAGATCCCCCAGAAGCAATACGATGTAACCTCCCTTCAGGGAGAATCACGAAGTAGGATACCATTCCCTAAGAAACCCCCTGTTTGTGAAGCAATAGAGGACAATGTGGAGAAACTCAGCCTGTCCCTCAGAACACACTCCTGCCAAAGACCGTGGCCTTGGTATCCAAAACGATTTCCAGAAGAACATTCTCGGTGAGGGAACCAAGTGAAATGGAGAGAGATAGAACTATCACTCCTGTAGACACATACCCGGAAGCACGGGTAGGAAGTTGTTATGGTACGCAGGTTGAACATGCCTTGATAATGTCAGCCAGTGCTGACAAAGACCAGCCGAGATACAGATAGGCGGCTACCACCGCCGTGGTCTCTATAAGACCCTTGCTCACATGAAAGGTCAGATTTGAGATGCGAAGGTCCTGCTGTAAATGAGGAAGTGGTTGAAAAGCCATCTACATGAAGCTGTCAATATGTCACTAAATAAACAGAGCATCTCATATACCTATACACATCAAAATGTATATAAACTATATAATACAATATTCATATACATGAAATAGGTGAAGTTTAACATAATAGTGACTGTACATATATATATCTTATTGTTATTTATCTATGCAAAAAAATTCATGAAGTACTTAGCTCCTGATATTCAAGGACCGTTAACGCCATAGAGGAGAGAAGCCTGTAGCCATGTCTGCAGTTCCCGCTTTAGGAATATACCATTGCATCCTAGCAGATGGGGAGGGGGGGATGAGAAATAACCCCTATCTGGGATTCTCCCCCTTCTACGGCGGTATCTGTCAAAACAGGCTGTTCTGCGGTGCTTCTATATTATACCTGCATCAGACTCTTGCTCCAATTCTCCTGTGTGGCCAGAATCATGATCCCCAATCCCCTCTCCGCATCTGCGGGGGAATGGCATGATCCAAATTGGAAATGGCCGTGCGCACTTTCAGCGCCGGACATCTAGCGCGGATCTGAGTGACAGCCATCCACATTCTTAGTGGTTGGTGTTCTGTGTCTAATGGCAGCACCAGACATCTAGCGCAGTTCTGAGTAACAGCGGTCAGATAGAAAACCGTTGCCACTGATTGTAACTGCAATAGCAGTTTCTGTATGGCGCGTCCTGTGGAAGCTGGGACCCAGTAATGGAATGCTTTCCACTATTGACTCAGTAAGTGCAGCACATACACCCCTATTTGTAAGTTTAAGAAAAGAGATAATAAAATAAAATAAATCTAAAATCAGCAAAAGATAGCTGTAGAACAGCCACAGTAAGCCCAACTCCTTGGGCACTTGAGGCTATGAGGGGTTGCAGAGGGGAGGAGTTCAGTCAGCAAGTATAAACAAAAGGATTAACTTGTCAAGTGCCAACTCCCAGGCTCCCCACATATAACCCCATGGTAGCAGTATCCCCCAGATAGGATGAATGAGAAAGGTTATTAGCAAGAAAAAAAAATAAAACAATCAAACTACAATGTACGTCACAAGGGTTGAGAGGGAGAGATTTTGTGCAGGTGAATGATGCAGAACAGCAGTCAGAGAGGGTGTTTATATAAAAAAAAAAACAGACACTCCTCCACTGGATCCTATTGGCTTTAAGGGGACTTACACAAAGACTAAACCCTCGACAGGTAAGTGCTTGTGTATGTGAGCATAAGCTTCATGAGTTTAAGTGTGCTCGGCTTTAGGGCCTCTTGTGTCAGTGTGGCAAGAAAATGGCAGACAGACATTATTTTTGCAGGAAAATACCGCCAGACACATCCTGTTTGTCTAGACCTACTTGGGTCTCCCTGATGCTAGTGTACCTCTCTGGTGGTCCAGCATTGAGAAACTGGTGCCTCAGACCAAGCGTCTGTGTGCCAGTGTTCCATGGGACTAATCCCCAAACTAAATGTGGTACTGAGCCTCACAGTGTTGTAAAGGCCCCAATGCATGAACTTGTGCCATGAGCCTGAGGCCCGACTACTGTGCCACATATCTAATACTTGGGTGGTGCCAGGCACCTAGTGCCTGGTTCTGGTAGTTTTTGTCATCAGCAGGGGGGAAGCGTGTTTTGAGCCGCCGCGCAACTCTCAATGGCTTGCACTGAAACTTCCCTGCTGCCTAAGTAACCTGTCTCTTCCATTCCAGCTAGTTGCACAGGCAGCTTGGATGCTGTGTCAAAGATAGATGGTCACAAAAATGCAAATGCTCCTATTAGCCTGCAGGAGGGAGGCTCTCTCCTATGGAGCCCTTTGATTGGTCCTCATTACTTAAAAGATTTAGCCTCCCTGCTGGTGCTGTCTGTGCCCTGCATTTGCCTGTTGTCTTGCTGAAAACCTTTGTCTGCTGAATACCTGTTGCTTGACCTTTCAAGTGTTCCTGGATATTCTCTGCCTGCTGCCTACCTTAGACCTTTGACTTACCTCTGGGTATCCCTGCTTGCCATCTGCCCTCGACCGTTTGTGTTCTCTCTGGTTAACCTTTTGTATACTGCCTGGTGTACTACTACACGGTCTGTCAGTTACTTCCATTCTCAATGCCTCATCGCTACCTGGCACCTTTGATAAAATCTTACTACTCTGAGTGCAAATCCTGGGGGCATCTGAGTATCCATGAGAATATCTGTCACGCACTGGACCTGCTAACCACTTGGTCAAGGGTCCGGTGCTCCTACCTGTCCCTCTGCAGCTGCTCTTCTCTCCTGTGTCGGTGCTGCGTCTCTCTCTGGTAGGCACCATTTTTCCAGTGATTCTGCGCATGCAAGAACCCGGTTTTTGAAAGCTCTCTTCATTAATTTCATTGGCTAATTGCTTGCTGACCTCATTCAATTCAAAGCACCTCCTGCATCTCCCTGCTGCCAGATCTTCAGGACTCCCTAGCTGTTAGGACACGTTTTCCACTGGCTCTTGTATTTATCTTGCTAATAACTACCTTCATTTGGGCTAGCACTGGCGCAATTCAGTACTCCTGATACTCATTTTTCCACAACTCCAGCCACCTCTGGGTGCGCTCCCATTCATTACCTGCTTGCGATCCAGAACTCCGGTACTATTACCTGCAGACCATTGCACCTTCCAGTGATCATGACCCCGGGCTCCCCAGCTGTCCAGGACATCAGTACAACGCTCCTTTGAAGACCATGGACCCAAACCTGGACCCATATATCTTTTCCACCTACAGTTTGCTACATCTGCAGCTGATCCTGACCAGGGCTTTCTAGCTCTCCAGGACCTCAGTGCATCATTCATGCATTTGCAGACCATTACACCTTGATGCCTTCTAGATCCTACTTACCGGTATACCTCGACTGCTGGATTCACCTCTCCTGCAGACTGTTCTTACTTCAAGTGACCTGCTCCAGGACTTTCCTATTCTCCTGGACATCAGTACATTGTCTGCCCGGAGATCATCTCGCCTTCAGGTGTTCCTGACACATCTTATTGCTACTGTTACCTGCAGACCTACCATCTCCAGGCCTTAGCTTCTGTGTTCTCCACTGAATCTCGCTTCTCAGCCACCTGAGAACCATGACCTGCAGTTTGGGAGCTGCAAAGTCCATACCTCCTTGCTGGGGTGCCTGGCGAAGTCCTTTCCATTAGACTCCACATCTCTTGGTGGGTAGTGTCAATTTAAGCAAACCCTTACAGAGTTTCAGATTGTAACAATATCTCATCTGAATACTTGTGAGAATATCTCTCATATCCTGTTCAAAGAATTTATATGGTGTCCAGTGGGAGCCGCTACACCCTGATAGCTCTAATGCTTTCCTAGACAACATTGCCTCTCTGTTGATCTTTGGCCTCTTCAGCGTTGAGCACAGACTCCTCTGTCTTCACATGGTGTCTTCTGGCTTGACACAGCATCTCCGCTGTCTTCTTCCAGTTTCTCGCAACATCTCTTCTGGGGTTCCTCGTAGGTCTCTCTCTGAGAACAGAGTGAAACGCTCTGCTCGTGATGGCCAAATGTATGACTGTTATGTGGGGGGCGTGGAGAGTAAGTGATGAGTCCAAATTGGCTTTTCGTGGATTGCCTGTTCAAAATGTGGCGAGTTCTAATTGGCTCACCATGGCGGCCTCTGACTGGACCACACACAGTACATCTTGACAAATTCGCTTAGTCCAGGACTGTAAGCAGTCCCCACTGCAAGGGGTGCCACAAACTCGACCAGGTAAGCAGTTCTTCTTTCTCTCCAAGTGCCTCTTCACTATGACCATAGTACCTATAAATATTGGAGGTGGGCAGTGGCGTTGTGGGGTACAGCTTCTTTGGTATTCAGCCTTTTCTAGTTGAAGCACTGGTTATTACTATCAAAATACTACACATTGTGAAGACAAATATTTGAGTACACCATTGTACTTTGCTGCACACGTTCTAAGGCTTTAGGACATTTTCTCAGCCTTGATTTTGTTGAATCAGACTAATTTTAAAGAATTACAAAGGCCTTTCATGGGCAGATAATACTTTGCATATAATCCTCATTATGCTATGCCCACCACAACCTACCAAGCTTTTCTCTGAGGCAGGTACTGCTAACATAATAGAAACTCTTTTTTGGGTGGATTCCAGTGCTACAAAAAACAAAATAAAATTTACTGCTACACAAATAATATTTGTCTAGACACCTGGAATACCCAGGAGAATACCAGGAAGCCAGATTAACCTTCCAGACAGTTGTATTTTTCTGGCACATAGATGTGCCAGGCAGCTGAGGGGCCATTTTCGGATCCTGCCCAACTACTTCGCACATGGGTGAGTAGATCTGCAGGAAGAGAGAGTGGTTGGATACTAAGGACCTAGCTGCCAGGGGTTGTTGTTGTTGATACCTGTTGACGTTTCTGGTCACGCTCTGATTGGTCGGAAAATGTGTCAGTCAAGGGGTGAAGGATAGTTGGCGATAAGGGGCGAAGGATAGTTGTGAACCTTCAGGGCAAGACCCCATGTGATTGGTCAGTTTCCTGTCAAGCAATACTGTCATGATCAGATATAGGATGGTAGCTAACCCTGCCTCTTGTGTGTCCATGGAGAGTTCTGTGGGGGCAGGGAGCAGTGGCTGATGAAAATGTAGTGAAATGAAGTGAGATGCTTTTAAAGGTGGAGGGTAACTGGTGGAAGTTGGCCAGGGAGTTTGTAAAGGAGGATTTTCTAGGGGAGATGGGCTAAGAAGTTTTGGAGGGCCACTTTCTAGTGGAAGTGGTTTAAGGTGTTTTATAGGGGGACACTGTCCAGTGGAAGTAGGTACAGGTTTCTGTAGGGGGTAAACTGTCTAGTTGGCAAATATTTCCATAGAGAGAGATTAAGTGCTTGGTGGAAGATGAGTAAGGGCATAGTTGCCTACTCTCCTGGAATGTCTGGGAAACTCCCGGAATAGTGGGAGACCTCCTGGACTCCCAGGATTGTAAACTAACTCCCCGCTGTGTCGCCTGAACTGCTGATTGCGAGTGCGAGCATGATAACTCAGTGTCACTCATGTGATTAAGCAATGTAAACTAGCACAAGCAAACTAGCCAGTATTTTTATGAATTTATTAGAAGCCCAAAATGTATTGCTAAAGTTGATATTGAGATTTTTGATAAGTTCAAGATTTAGGGCCTTTTTATCATGCCTTATCAACACAGTAAAGCGTTTATCACAGTGATAGGGCTTTTCGTTGCTTTGCTCTATTTATTTATCTCTTTATAACAAGTGTTTGGGCCCCCATGCTTCTGCATGGGAGATCTTATTATATATACTGTATACTGCTACACTATAAAGCCAACCACACACAAACCCCCTCTGGTGGCATGGTGCGCACAGTACTGTAGAGTGCAGCTGGTGGTGCTGCACACGCATCAAGGCAGCACTAGATACTTCCATGGGTGGAGCTAGAAATGCACCTTGCCTGTATCAGGACACACCATCTTCGACTAGGTGTTGCTTACATCACTTTCATTTTTATTTTTAAATAGGTAGACACTACCTGAGTTCATGACTAACAAACTTAGGGGGTTATATATTCTTAATACACTTACATAGTTTAGGCAGTTTTAGGGCCTGAGTCATTCAGGATAATAAGGCAAAAAAAGTAAATGTTCTCTGGGACAAATCATGTTACATTGCAAGGGGTACAAATTAGTTTATGATTCTGCACATATGGTAAATACTGGCTGTTTTTTTCACGTAGCACACAAATACTTGATAGATTTATTTTAACACTGAAATTTAAAGTTGATCTAGGACATGCCCTACTCCAACGATAAATCTGTCCCCCCACAATGGTTTTGCCCAAGTGCAACTTTGCTCCTTTTTTATGCTTTTGTCTCCTTAATAACAGATGGGGGTCGCGCTGCTAGTAGTGAACAGTTTAGAAAACAATTAATTCGGAGGTTCTCCTGTCAATTGAGAAAAGACAATCCACATTGGTTAGATTATAACTCTGTATTTAATAAAATTGACAATGGTTTTATGTTCAAAGTGAGCTAAATTTACAGTCACTTAATAATCCAAATAACCTGTATAGAAACACGTATATAAACTGACAATAAATTAAAAACAAAAACAGAACAAACAAATAACAACCGCGGCTGCAGAAAACGATGGTGTACACATAAAAAATAGTCCAGATATACACGTAGAACCTTGATTATGGATCCAAATATCAAACTTAACAGTGTGCACTGATCGATAGTATGGTCTCAGATAATAACTGCTATGAGTATTCGCCCGTTGTAACGGCCTCCTCCATATACGGACAATGTGTATGGCAAGTAACAACAAACTCTCAGTCACCTGATATAGTAGTGGTCCACCAGAGGATCTAATAATCCGATTTACGGACAATATTGCTGTCTCCAAATGCGGCTCACCTCCAGAGTGCCGGCTCCACTAGCGATTTAAATCCCAGATACAATGCCGTCTTGTTTTCAGCTGGAGATTATTCAGCACACTCAGGTGGTTTTCTTGGAGCGAATTATGATGAAAGCCCTCTGTATGGACCAGCAGGTAATACTCAAGTCCCCAGAAACACTTGATTAGTAGTGGGGGATATTTTGCCAGTTAGATATGCCACACATACATAATTCAGTGAAAGGCACATGCAGATCCGGATATAGAGTACACAGAAACCCCGCTGGCGCATTTCGTGCCCCTATAGAGCACTTTTTCAAAGCTACTAAGGGGTTTGTGGGATGTCCTTAAATAGAGGACTGGTAAACAGGTGTGTTCATTATCTATAGATCTCATCCAAGGTGTTAGATTATTCAATTAGTGACTTACGTTCCCATGCTGACCTTCAAAACACCCATAACACAGGGGAGAGGTAAGCAGGGGATAGGTAATAATGAGTTATCCAAATAGTTACTAATAGAGTAACAATCTTATTTAATGAAGTATATCCACAAAGTACATAAACATTCTAAGGAGACCTCATTTCTTATCAGCACAATACATGGACACCAGAAAAAAACACAGCAAAATCTATTTTAGTCACAATCTATAATCAGAGACACAGACTAATGTCCATCGCCCCATATTCACAGTTGGTATGTAAAGGTGTCTCACTGCAGTGTAGAATAGACGTGGTGAGGAGTGATACATTAATAAAAAAATCATGATATAGTCATGTAATGGTATAATAAACATCTTACAAAATTACCACCTAACCACAATTAACACTGCAGTGGGTTAGTATACGGACCCATATCGGCAAATATACAGGAGTTATTCTATCCCATTACAGAGCTTAGATCACAGCATACATACATCTTTAAAAGTAAAAATAGAAAAAACATACATACAACCATATGTCAAACCACATAGCTATACATATACACAGACATGTATAATTAAACACTCATGAATGTCAAGCACCCATGTGTATAGATAATGTGCATCAGTATATTAGGTAAAACATCAGCGATATTACTATTCGGTGTGTAGTCAGAGTCAGCATATGCCAGATGTACTAAGGAAATATCAGTCCCTTTTGGGATAAAAAAATTTTGTCTCCTTAATGACTCAGGCCCTTAGTGTTTTTGGGCAATTAAAAACAGTTTATTTTTAAATAATTTAATATTAATAAGATTTCAGAATTACTTTGATCAAATAATTGTGGCGTGGCGTGCTCAAAATAGGATATACCCATTATTTAAATGACAGGGGGGGGGTGCTCTACATTTAATCAACAATGGGAAATTTAGTAGTATGTCACTTATGTTTAATCTTTACTTGCCTGCACCAGAATGCACGCATAGGTCCCTGTGACTAATTTTGTTTCCCATGCTGTTCACATACTTTCAACCCACAGTTAACACCTTTAAGTTTACCAGAAAAATACTACCGTGGATTAGTTTTTGTAACCTCTCTACAGTATTTGAGCAAGGGTTAGTCCAAAAGGTCAGTATCAGACGCCGTCCCTGCGCCTCTTCGCTATGCAGGGATGGATGTCTGCTTCCGGCTGTGCGCCCCGTTGCTAAGCAACGGGGATGCTTCTTCCGGCGGCGTGGTGCGAATGCGCGCCCGTCGCCATAGCAACGGGACGCACTGTTGGGCTTCCTGATGGCGGTCAGCGCGTCTGACCGCCGAACCACTGCCCACCAATGAGGGATGGCCACTTCCTTAAAATATCCTGCTCTGACACCACTAGGGTGCCAGAGCAACTAGTTATTTAGCCTCCAGCGTTCCTGATATATATATATTCATATAGTCTGTCTGATTCCTGTTACCGACCCGGCTCTCTCTGACCTCGCTCTTGGATCACCCTTCTGTCCTGTATTGTGTTCTCCGGTTTGACCTCGGCCTGTTGACTTTTCTTCGCCTCCTGATTCAGTACCTTATCTGCCTGCTTGGTTCCTGACTCTGCCTGTACGACCACGAATACCTCCGCCATCTCGCAAGTAGCTACTTGGGAGGGCCGCGACCTGCACGTCGTTCGCCGCGAAGTCCAAACCTACTTGCGGGGGTCCCTGGTGAATACCGGTGGCGTGTTAGACTCCGCGCCTCCTTGTGTAGTTGTGCCAATACTTGCAGGTGCTGATACCTCCTTCGTGACAGTAAGAGTACAGCTGTTACATTACTACTATGTCACTGGCAAGTAGTGACACTGTCCTGTAAGCTGAAGATGGTGTTAGTTACTATGATGACAGAAGGAGCAGTCTGCAGATTGCTACTGAACCACATGAGATCAAGGTGACTTATTTTCACCTCTGAGTATTGCTTGCCTTATTGTAAAGAGCTCAATAAAAAAAACAACTTTATTTGCTCTGTATAGCAAAATACCCTTTCTTATACTATGCTGTTATTCTCTCTCTCTCTCTCTCTTTTTATATATAATTAACATTTATTTAGATAGCGCCAGCATGTTCTGTAGCGCTTTACAATTCAGAGCAACACAGTAATAAAATAAGACTGGGTATTACTGACAGAAAGAGAGGAAAGAGGGCACTGCTTGCAATCTCACAATCTATAGGACAATTGGAGTGCAACACATGACTTTATGTGCTATTGTCATAAGTTTGGGTTAGAGGTACCGTCTCCTGGGGTTAGACGACTGTGCTTCATCCACTTCAGCCAGATAAAACACACCAGTCAAGTGTTTTGGTTCAACTGGCCTCAGCTAGTATAATTTTCCAGGCATAAAAATAAGCAAACAAAAACAAAAGTCCTAGCCTGTCCGGCTTATAACTTAGCACATAGGAGCATCATTTGCATTCTCTCAGGAGGCATTCATCTCCTACCCAGGTCTGAGACACTGACTGAGATGCCTTACAGAGTTTTACTAGCCCCACACAAGTGCAAGTCCTGGTTCCAGCAGAGTGAACTACATCATACTCTGGTAAATTGCAACACCCGGAATTGGCCTTATGAGTGGATCCCACCCTACGTTGTGTCCCTGGGATAATATAAGCATTTGGTGTCCATCTATATGGACATAATATGCATGTTTTGTCAGCAGGGCTTATTTTCTTGTTGTCACATCCTGGGAGCCTGGGATTTAGCGATTTAGGGGTGGGGGGTTTAGTGCATGTCCAATGCATATGTGTGTCAGGAACTCACAGTGGGGATGAGGATGACAGTGTTCCTGAAGGGTTCTACTCCACTATTATGGTTACCACAGGAAGGAACATATCCTTACAGTTTGGAACAATATGGTATCTGTGGCACCAGTTGCATTGTCCTACCGGGAACTCCCCTAAAAAAGTTATGCAATAAAAGGCTGCAGACATATTTACCCACAACACGGTGTTATGTTGTTATTGTTTTGGTTTACATGTGGCTGGTTTTGGCTGGAAGGGGCAAAGGTGCATACGCAATTTGTACTCATGAATGTGTGTTGTGTGTTATTGTATATCATGGTTCATTAGTCTTCTGACTGTTAAATGCTCATTAAGAGCCTTCACTGTTTCAGAACAGTGACTGTCACAGTATGATCCCTCATGTGACATGACTGTTAGTAGGACAGCTCAATTAATTAAGAGACAGTTGCTGAAAACACATGAAGAAGACAGCATGAGAATCAAAGGATATTTGAAGGCAATAATTGAATATGTTTTGTGATAGATACCCATGATTTATCAGTTAATATTGTCACTCTATTATACTTACATTATATACAATAATACGAAATACATATTCTGCATAGTTGAGTGGTTTTAGTTCCCACACATCCTGCATGCCAACAGTTTTTAATATGCTGGCATACAGAATGTTGGTGAACTAATTTCACTGCAGCCTTGGAACATGTGTATTTCATGTGTACAGATTTACATGTCTTATCTTGTAACCCTACCTGCATCTCTACCTGCCCCTATCTATCCATTATCATACACCTGTCTCCAGTCCTGGACAGTAATCTTGAAAAATAGAGGAATAAATTGACCTTGATAAAGTGTTTTTTTTTCCTTCCTTGGCTGTTCTCGAGTGAGTTTATATCAGGTGCGAGCGGTGAAATGATTAGCGTTAACAGCTTTCCCGCTGCTCTTTATTTTACAGTGTCTTTCTATCTTGCTGATATATGAGATGTTCAGCGTATAAGGTAGAGTCTGCTTCAAGTCTCTCAAGGTTGACAGAGTGAATGAAAGAGTTGGCAGGTCCCTTATCTTGATAACTAAGGGACAGCAGTTGGCTTTTCCATATGACCGTTACGCTGCCCTTCATGCCTGGGTTGGCTTATATGCATTTCAGCTCACCATTAAACACAGTCTCTCCGAGTTAAGAAGAACAGCCTCATTCCTCATACACGCCAGCTAATATTTTATAGCCGTTTTAAAGTTTCAGAATTCCCTCAGCGCTGAATGAACACCTGACTGGGCTCAAGTGATTGCAACTTTCCAAACTTCCTACAGAGAAAAAAAATGTGTGTGCTCCTTGTCTGTATATTTTGCTAACAGTATAATAACAACATACTTTCTTTGATAATGTTATGTCTGGGTTGTCCATGTGCTGTTAGATTTTAATGTCACAAGGTCAGGTGTAGCAAATATTATGAATAGACTGTCCCACAGCCCTGGATCCTCAGTTTAGAGGGTTTTCAAACCGTGGAAATTTTTTTTTTCATTCAACAATTTTAGGAAAATGCATATAAATGACAAATTTTACTGAAATATTGTTTATGTAACATGATTGTGTTACAAAAATGAAATTATCAGCAATTTAGAGCATTATGTGTTTCACAAATGGTAATTAAAGTATTGACAACACTACCTGGAGGAAACCTTTGGTTTTATGCACATTATGGGCCTGATTCATTAAAGCATGCAAAACAAATTTAAATTGTGTTTTTATTAAAATGCATGTAATTAGGACATATGCACATTTGTATTCAACTAGGAGCGGATCTAAAGAAACGTCTCTTGTTGAATACTGGTCTAGGTATGCTCTGCTCTGACAGCCAACACACTGCAGGATGCGTAGAATACATATCTGGAATATAAAGTCATAGGAGAATGCACAGAAAATAAAAATACTCAATTATTGCCACCTGTTAATTATATAGGGCCTGATTCATTAAGAAACGTTAAGCAAGAAATTGAGTATGTTTTGTTACTTAAGTTTTCTGGACAAAACCATGTTGCAATGTATGGGGTGCATATTAGTTTATTATTTAGCACATAAGGAAAATACTGACTGTTTTTTCATATATAGCGCACAAATACTTAATAACTTATTTGTGCACTGATATTTGAAGTTGATCTTGGAAAAAAAAGGCAGTATCTAACTTATGTGGAAAATATAAAATAATTTGCACCCCTTGTATTGTAACATGGTTTTGTCCAGCAGAAAACTTAAGTAAAAAAATGAGTACTTTCCTTAATGAATCAGGCCCATAGTCATTATGGGGAAATAAAAAGTAAAAAAATAATAATAATAGGATAACAAGATTACCCCCCCCCCCCTTCCCCCCCAGCAACATGAAATACATTTATCATGATGGCATTAATGTCTACTGTACCTAAAATCATAGTTGCCTAGTATGCATAAAATGCATTTTTACAGTTGCTGCAGCATGCATACATATCCGTCATCATTATCACTTGGCAATTACACCTGACCTGTAGCTGGTGGACGTTATACGACAGAAAAACAGTTTAGAGATGCCTGGAGCTTAAATCGGTGCTGCTGCATGCGCTCGGGCTCGGCATGCCCTTACTGTACATTGCCTACTTGCATACACCCAGTCCTCTCCCTGTTCCGCCCATGAAATCTTAGGCTCTCATAAGGGTCGCTCAAAGATTAATTAGATGTTCTTGCATTCACTGGCGTATAGTCCGTTGCTGGGCAAGCACAGAGCGATTTTACGCAAAGTACAGCACGCTTTTACGTTCCTTAATGAATCAGGCTGTATATGATCAATTTTACTGATCTCTATATTTTTCTTTAATGGCTGCCAAACATTTTTCTTTATACTGACTGCCCGGAAATTTACTGACAATTGGAAACCATGTGCCACAACCATGTCCAGTTTATGCAGGTATGTACATGGAGCGACATACATGCAAGAATTGAAATGACCTTAAAACATATGCATTTAGCAAGAAAGGAAAAGCCCTTCTGTACCTCTTTTCATAAGGAAGAGAGTCGGTAATTTCATGCCCTGTATGCTAATTGCTTGCCTAGGTTTCTGAGTGAAGTGTCATAGAGTGTTATGTTCAATCCTGTGCTGGCTGCAGAGGAGTTAAGCAATTAGCATACGGAGCGCGCATTATTACAGGCTCTCTCCAAAGCAAATAGCTCCAGTCGCAAATTTACTTTACAGTGAGGAGATTGTTGGGTTATCTAATATAAAATAGCTGCTAATGACATTACTGGATCTTTTTGACATTGAGTTTAAATTTGCAGTGCAGATGAATGTAAGCAATTGTTCTGGTCATTTGACCTGATTACCGAATGACTGTATTTGTCAGTATGTTGCGCACACTTTCCCAGGGCACAAATCAGGAGTATTAATGAAATGAGGAGTTTTCTCTCTGCCCAATCAAATCTACATGGCACAAAATGTGATACATTTGGCTTATGACTTCTCACTGAGGGGCTCATTTAGCGTTAGGGGCACATTTTGCCTTTGTGCAGAATATGCAGAACATTTTTGTATGCAATATATGAAAGTATTTTTTTTGTATGCAGGGGCAAATAGTGCATGCTCTTGTATGCTGCATACACATCCTAACCAGCTCTATTTTTATGCAACATTTGACAAGGCCATAAGCCAAACACCCTTAAAATCATGTGTGTGTGAACACCATGTACTTACCCATTGGGATTAAGTCTTCTGCATATCCAGCCAATAAAATCCACAGGGAGGGTCCTAACTTTCTGTATAAATTTGCCCCTAAGTGGATGCTGGATCTTGTTGTTTCCTGCAGCAAATACAAGGAATATGTAATATAGGAAAGGCTCAGTATCAGTCATGGCCCACTTAATTCTTTCCTTTTATCTTTTATCTCATTCTTATCTCTTTACATCCTCTTATGTTCCTTCAGCCTTTATCTTTCTCCGCTTTTTTCTTTCTTTCTCCTTTCCTTCTTCCCCTTTCTGCCTTCACCCCCTCTTCTATCTTTCCCCCCTGTTCCTATTAGACCTGCCCACCTCCACCATATCGCCCCACTCCTCCGCTATCAAAGCATTTCACAATCCCCACGCCAATGTTCAACCCTCTTGGTTTTCATTCCCCCACCCCCTGTTCAAACCCCCTCGGTTTTCATTCCAAACGAACGACGTTTCCCACACAAAGGGGAAAACTGGTGTGCTTCTCCAGTCAAAATGTGCGCTTTGCCTTTAATACTTCTAATTATACTATGTAGCTTCTCGAAAACAACTACAGTTTTTTTTTGTAATTGATTGTCTCATGTGCAGACATTTGCATTTTTCATAAGTTGATCTATGGCTGATTAATATGCAATTTGTTAGACAAGTTTCATGATTGACACCTACCTCAAATGGCTTTATCCAAACAAGGTTGGTGGGCACATTTACCATTGTTATTTGCAACAAGGGAGCTAATGATAACATTTACTACAGCTTTATAGCCTGCATGTGATTAACAAGTGCCTATGATTGGTTGATACAAGTTTAGTTCTACTCTTACATCGCTTCTTCCCCCCAACGAATGGTCAATGTGATGATATGGGGCAAATTTTAAGAGGCCCATGGAATTTCTCGGTTTGGTCCTGCACTACAATGACACCCATTAGGTTTTGGGCACCGCTTTATACAGGTCTTCCATTGTGGCGGTACAGCACTTAGAGTGATGGAAGAACGATGCCTCTGAGACATAGACCAAGCCAACTGACTTTTGGCACCCAATTTGCTGGGATTGAATCCTAGGGGGGTGAACTTTTGTTGGCTTCAGGCCAACATGTCCCTCCTCACTAAGTTTTGGTTTAATCCACTGTTCAAGTGGTTTTAGGATTTTCTTGAGTGACAAATAGTTGCTTGAGACTGATGGGTCCACCCTCACCAAAATTCAATTTACTGCGCTGTCTGAGCACTCCTTGAAGTTTGTGGGTCTAGGACACCCATTCATTTTGGATTGGGAAAGCTACTGCTGCGGGTGAGGGGGGCTACGGCAATTTAATCACTGGGGCAATGGAAGTTGGATGCTTTTGAGGAATACATTACGCCCAAGCCCTAGGACTCCGCATGGATCCACTTCTGCTCCTCAGCGGTAACCCAAGGTCTTGCTGCTTGTCGCTTTTAGCAAGGGCTTGAAGAGTTTTTTTCCCCATTTATTTCCCCCCAAATCAAGGCCTGATTAGCTATGAGCCTCCACAGTTTTATGGATTTTCACCTTCATAGGGGTTAACCGTCTCCGCCCCCCCATTGCTCCACTGCTCTGGCATGGGAGATTCCCACTGTGCGAGCCACTGCTCTGGCAGGGGTCTGCTTGTGAAGTGCACAGCCGATTGCACTGGCAGGGGCCTGCTTATGTTGTGTGCAGCCCACTGCTCTAGCAGGGGTTTGCTTATGGTGGATGGCCAATGCCCTGACAGCTGCCAACTTAGTATATGGCAATAGCCGATCCCTGACTGGACTTTATTTAATTTTGTCTTAGGTACCCCCAGCCAACAGATTCGGATTTGGGTGATGGGTCATTCATATGTGTACTGGGCATCCAGACAATGGTTAGCTCACAATTGGTCCTCTTTTTCCTGGCCCGTGGACATCTGGTAGGATGGTCTTCCCTTACGCCCTTCATGCAGAGGTGGTTGTAATTGGTATCCCCCTGATATCCTGGTATTTCACGTCTGGGGTAACGACAATAGCAAGGGAAAGTTGTTGGGCTTACTCTCCATTCGGAAAAATCGTTAGTATTATTCACGCATGGTGGCCAGCAGTAAGTGTCCTTGGCAAACATTGGAAAGGGGAGTGAAGATGAGCTGTCCTTCCACAGAACCTCCCCTTCTAGATGGCCTGTCTGGAATAGTCTTCTGAGAACAATGGACACTATTTAGTTTCCCCCTCTCCTGTATCTTGCAACCTGATCCCTACCCATACCCCCACTGTTTAGTCTTGCAATTACTTTGTAGCTGACTGCATTGCTATCACCACCACCACCATATATATCCTTATGTTTCCAAAAAAAATCTGTGACCTTTTGCCAAATTTAATCTGGTGTCTGTGTGGTTATTTATGCTATCAATGTAGCATAAATAACCATACAAAGGTAAACAAAGGTCGAATGCGTGAAAGGGGAGACAACATCACTATGCAGTTTAACAGACACAATATCAGGCTGTGCATTTAACATTTTCTCTCCTGCAGCACAGAATGATTTTGCCAGGTGCAAACTTTGCAGCCAGTAGCTTGATTCGCTTATAACCCTAACTGGTACATTTTTTGATACTTCAGTCAGAGATTTGCAATCAGCATTTCATAGTTATTGTGCACATCTTCAAAACTATAAGGGTGATTTATCAAAGGGTGAAAGCCCTATTGTTAGCAAAAATCATACTTACCTACTTTCTTCAGCTCCCTTCCGGGAGCCAGCCAGTGGACGGGGGGCGTGAGGGGGCGGGGCCACGCAAATCGCGTCATTTTGGCCCCGCCCCCCCCCCCCCGCTGTCAAATGACGCAATTTGCGTCATGACGTCACAGGGGGCTAAACGCCGCGATTCATCGGGAATCGCGGCGTTTGGGATCTAATTCTGCCCACTTCACTAGTGAAGTGGGCAGAATTCGGGAGATTGCCACACTCGCCCGGGAGTCCGGGAGACTCTCGCAAAATGCGGGAGTCTGGCGTTAACAGATGAGTCCATTGAAGAAATTAAATTATTAAGAAAATAAATTAAGCACTAATTTTAATATATATTTTATCTACCACAATTTTTTATATAAAAAATGTAAAATAAATAAGCCTTTTATTTATTCATTTTTTAACAGCAGTGATACTGTAAGCTAAAACCAAGCTCCCAGTACCACTAATACATGCCACTCCCAAGTGGAGAGCATAGAGGCCTCTGGAGTTGTTCTTATTGCTATAAATATCTTTCTCTGTGTAATGTTCATAAATGCCAGCTAGAAAAAAATTACTTATCGTAATAATAAGTGTACTTAGAATAGGTAGGCCCCTTCATCTGGTATTCTATGGCTCAGATGTACTTTACCAAACCCTAGGAATCAGTAATTCCATACTTGCCAACTCTCCCGGATTGTCCGGGAGACTCCCGCATTTTGCGAGAGTCTCCCGGACGAGTGTGGCAATCTCCCTGATAGGAAGGGGGAAAAATTTAGTTTAAACGCCGCGATTCACCCGGAATCGCGGCGTTTAGCCCCGCCCCCACTGTAAAATGACGCAATTTGCGTCATTCCGTCACGGGGGCGGGGCCAAAATGACGCGATTTCGCAGCCCCGCCCCCTACACGCCCACGTCCCAGCCGGCATCTCCCGGAAAAAGAAAAAAAAATGTTGGCAAGTATGAGTAATTCTCAATACAGCTGCTATATTATTGACAAGTGTATGTTTTCCCAGATAGTATTATTTGGTTGTGAAACCACAGTGATTTAAGTGTATGGTCAGATTATCCAGTGTGATGTTGTATTTTCAGCATCCTCTCACAGGACTGATTCACTGTGTGGTTTTGTAATTTCATAAACAGTTTTTCAATCAATGGTTGTTGGTGTGTATTTCATCCGAATTCACTAGATACTCTTACAAATGTCACCTGTTCATATATTATCTATATATTTTACTGTAGTTTGGTTTAGAATAGTACCCTATTGTATCTTCTATGTCACGGATCTCAGATTTGTGTGAGTACTGAGATTTGACTTATCACAGTAAAAAGCCTTCAGACAAGAAGAATGACTAGTTCTACGAGAAGTGAAGTTGTGAGAACAAGAAAGAATTATCACTGTGAAACAGGGAGGAGAATAGATTGACAATATTTGATGGAATGGGCAGGGGAGGTCATCTGAGAAAGTATCAAACAAGAGCCTCTTGAGATGATAACAAATAGAGATGTATGAGGCGAGCTGACTAGAAGTCAATGTGAGAGTAAAGTGGGCAATGAAAGATCAAGAAGTAACTAGCCAAATTACTATTGACAGTCTGTGGACCTAATGACTCCAGAGCTGTTTTCAAACTAAAATGTAAGACTGGCAACCTTCTTCTTCATCATTTTACACTAAAGTTATGATTACCAATATTCGTCAGCATCTGGTTAAACAATTCCCAGCAATGTGCTATTGAAAGACTGCATACAAATCTTTCAACAAGCATCTTTGTATGTATTCAGATTCTTGTATTGTACTTCTTACCTCAAAATAAAAATACATTTAAAAAAAAAAAAAAAGAACAGTTGTGATTGACACATTATTTTGAAGAAATTGTGCTCCCTGTTTTTGTCAGTAGAAACTTTCTCTGCAAACTCAAGATGCCCATACACAGAGCATCTGACAGAGATCTGTTTGCTGGGCTGTTGGGTCAAATAACAGGGTCACATTTGTACACATTTCTTTATTTCTTTGATGGCTATTACTTTATTTAACTCACTTATCTCAATTCCTCTTGTCTACCTTCTGACTCCCCCTGTCCTCCTCTCCCGCCCCTCTGCTTCAGATGATTCTTCTGTACCCTCTACTTCTTCCACTCCTCCCACTATGCCTCCCTGTTCACTTGCCATACCCATACTCTCACCTCGCCCAACTTCACGCTCCTGTCCCCGCACTCCCCCGCGCACCGAAAACCTTGCCAACCTTATCCCCATCTCCCCTCTCCCCTCCCTCCCTTTCTCCTGTGCCCTCTGGAATGCTAGATCCGTCCGCAACAAACTCCCCTCTATCCATGACCTCTTCTTATCTAACTCTCTTAACCTTCTTGCCATTACCGAAACCTGGCTCACTGATTCCGACACTGCCTCCCCTGCCGCTCTCTCCTATGGCGGCCTCTCCTTCACCCACTCCGCCAGACCTGGAGACCGCCCAGGCGGTGGAGTGGGTATTCTCCTATCCTCCGCCTGTACTTTCAGACTCATTCCTCCTGAACCCTCCCTCTCCTTCTCCTCTCTTGAAGTCCACTCTATCCGTCTCTTCTACCCCATCCATCTCCGCGTCTCTGTCATATACCGTCCCCCTGGGCCCTCCTCCCTTTTCCTTGACAACTTTGCTGCCTGGCTCCCACACCACCTCTTCTCTGACATCCCCTCCATTATCCTCGCGACTTCAATATCCCTATTGACAACCCCACCGACCCTGCTTCCGTCAAACTCCTCGCCCTTTCTTCCTCCCTTGGCCTCTCCCAATGGACCTCCTCTTCTACCCACTGCCTTGGTCACTCCCTTGACCTTGTCTTCTCCCACCGTTGCAGTCTGTCCGACTTCTCTATCTCCCCCTTTCCACTCTCGGACCACCATCTCCTCTCATTCTCTCTCTCCTCTACTCCTGAACCCCTCCCCCCACCCAAATCTACCCGGTCCAGGCGCTATCTCGACACCCTTGATCCTGCTATTCTATCCTCTTCTCTCGAAACTCTCCTCTCTCCCCTTTCCACCCTGTCCTGCCCTAATCAGGCGGCCTCCCTCTATAACCAAACCCTCTCCTCCGCCCTTGATGCGGTCGCCCCTGCCCAGCCCATCCGCCTTCGCTGCTCCAATCCCCAACCCTGGCACTCCAAACTTACCCGCTTCCTCCAAAAATGCTCTCGTACTGCCGAACGCCACTGGAGAAATTCTCGCTCCCTGGCTGATTTCCTCCACTTCAAGTTTATCCTCTCCTCCTAGAGCTCTGCCCTCTCGCTTGCTAAGCAATCCTTCTTTAAATCCCTCATCTTCTCCCAGTCCTCCAACCCCTGCCCCTTCGCTACCTTTAACACTCTCCTGTCTCCCCCCCCCTCCCCACTCCCTTCCTCCTTATCTGCCACTGACTTCACCACCTTTTTCTCCTCTAAAATCGCGGCCATCAGACTTGAAATCTCCTCCTCCACCCACTCTTCCGCCACCCGCCCTCTTGCCCTTCCTCCCCCCTCCCCTCCCCCCCTTTCCCCCCAGCCACCAACTCCTTCTCTCCTTCCGTCCCACCTCGGGTGAGGAAGTCCACTCTCTCATTTCTTCTTCCCCCCATTCTACCTGCCCCCAGGACCCCATCCCTTCTCACCTTCTTCGCTCCCTTTCCGCCTCCACCTGCTCCCACCTCGCTCACCTCTTTAATCTGTCCTTCTCCACCGGCATCTTCCCCTCCGCCTTTAAACATGCTCTCGTCTCACCCATTCTCAAGAAACCCAACCTTGACCCCACCTCCCTCTCTAATTACCGCCCCATTTCCCTTCTCCCATTTGCCTCCAAAATACTCGAGAGACTTGTCTGCAACCGTCTCTCCACCTACCTCTCTGAACACTCCCTCCTTGACCCTCTCCAATCAGGCTTCCGCCCCCTCCATTCCACTGAAACTGCCCTGGCTCAAGTTACGAACGATCTCCTCTCAGCTAAAGCCCTGGGCCACTACTCCCTCCTGATTCTCCTCGACCTCTCTGCGGCCTTTGACACAGTTGACCACCCCCTCCTGCTTCACACCCTTCAGTCCATTGGCCTCTCTGATACCGTCCTCTCCTGGTTCACCTCTTACCTTGCCGACCGTTCCTTCTCTGTTTTCACCTCTGATTCTCTCTCCCCATCTTCCTCCCTTCCAGTCGGGGTCCCTCAGGGCTCTGTCCTTGGACCCTTACTATTCTCACTATACACCTCTTCTCTGGGTGCACTCATCAGCTCCTTCGGCCTCAAGTACCACCTTTATGCTGATGACACTCAACTCTACCTTTCCTCTCCTGATCTCTCTCCATCCCTTCTCTCCAGGGTATCCGCATGCCTCTCTGCCATCTCCTCCTGGATGTCCTCTAGATTTCTTAAACTCAATCTTGCTAAAACTGAACTCATTGTCTTTCCTCCCTCTTGTACCTCCTTCCCCTCTGACCTCTCTATCAATGTTGACAACTCATCTATCTCCCCTGTTCCCCAACTCCGCTGCCTAGGTGTCATCCTTGACTCCTCTCTCTCCTTTGCCCCTCACATTCACTCTCTCGCCAAATCCTGCCGTTTCCAGCTTCGCAACATTGCCCGCATTCGGCCCTTCCTCTCCCAGGATGCCACCAAATCTCTCGTCCACTCTCTGATCATCTCCCGCTTGGACTACTGCAACCTTCTCCTTATCGGCCTCCCCCTCTCTAATCTCGCTCCCCTTAGATCTGTACTTAACGCCGCTGCTAGGCTTATTTTCCTATCTCGCCATTCCACCTCTGTCTCCCCACTCTACCAAGCCCTTCACTGGCTCCCCTTCCCCTACAGAATCCTTTTCAAGCTCCTCACTCTGACTTACAAGGCCGTCGCCAACTCCACTGCTCCCTACATCTCTAACCTTATCTCTATTCACACTCCCTCCCGCCCACTGCGATCGTCCAATGATCGTCGCCTCTCTTCCCCTCTGATTACCTCCTCTCACGACACGTATCCAAGACTTCTCCCGCGCCGCTCCCCTCCATTGGAACAAGCTCCCCCGCTCCATCAGAACTTCCCCTAATCTGTCCTCTTTCAAACAAACATTAAAAACCCACCTTTTCCTTAAAGCCTTCCAGTCTCATGCCTAAACTCCCACCGATCGGCTACCTCTCTTTCTCATCCCTTCTTCCCTTCTCCCCCTTCCTCGACTCCGTCTCCGTTTCTCCCGTCTCTCCGTCTCATCCATGTGTAGGTCTGTCTTCCCCTCCCTTTAGATTGTTCGCTCCTTTGAGCAGGGCTCTCCTACCTCCTGTTTCCATCACTTTTAACTGCGCTCTCCAGCTACTCTGCTCACCTCCTCTCGGTCCCTCTGCCCTCTGTCTCCTCTCGCTTCTCTCCGCTCCCCTCAGTGACTCTCAACCTGTCATCTGTGCCCACCCTCTTGGGCCATAGTTACCTGCCTATACTCACTTTTCCCCTCCCTCTCTTTCATGCTGTGCCTGAGCCCCCCAGAGTTATAGTGCTTACTGTTACTTGTACTGTGCTGTTTCACCTTGTACTGTGCCATTGTTTGTCCCTGTACGGCGCTACGGATACTTTGTGGGGCCCTATAAATAAAAATTAATAATAATAATAATAATAATATTTTAGAAACTATCTTTTTCATGATGGTACGAAGGTTCATATAAGAACCAAGAAATAATGTGGACCTGCACTGCTTTTTTATTTGCTCAATTTATGTCTTCGATTAATCATGAAGGTAAGGGAACTAGAAGCGCCTTTCCACAAAAGTGCAATAGAAGGTACAAAATGCATCCCAATTAAATATAGGATGAGACCTAATCTCCACCACCTCAGAGGTTCAGGGAATTGCAAGTCCTTTTGCTGGGTGAAAAAAAGATTGTTCACCGTCCCACAAAGCAGGAAACGCAGCTTACATGTGCCTTCTTCAGACTTTATCTTATTAAAATCATCAAGCAACACAAAATGGAGTCTTGTTTTTGCATGTTGGTGCAACAGTAGGTGGACTTATGCACAGTGTTCTACTGGAGAAAATACAATGGTACCAGGGCCGAGAGCTCACTAGTTCCGCCTCTGGGTGCGCAGCCTTGCACCCCCACAAACATGGTCCAACTGGCCCACTGGGTTATAGGGGAAGCCATTGGTGCCTGTTGAGTGGGTCCCCCTCTGCTCCCTACCACCAGCACCAGTAACTACAGTCCTGGCACTAAGTAACCATGTTAGCTGAGCTCCTCCAGTTTGGGCTCAGCACAGTCACTGTCTCAGTCACGTGAGGCTGTGTCAGAACAGTGTGTGCCCCGATTAGAGTTCTTCAGCAAATATAGTAACTGAGTGCTGGGGGCATGCCAGATGATAGCCTGTGCAGTCAAAATGCCCTCTTGACAGCAGAGGATGGTTATATGATCTGTGATCTTTCAGAGGGTTTGAAATGACAGAAACAAATCAAGTAAGAGTTTTATAATATGCTATGTATATTATAAGGAGATAGAGACTAGAAACTAGTGATACTATATACTGATATATGAAACTGTAGACCCTGTAATGAAATTACAGTCTAAGGTGATAACTTTGTTTTGTGAATTAAGACAGAGAAGTATATATTGTTCAGTGTGACCTCTTGCCACTTTTTACTTAGCTTGCCTGCCCCCACAAGCCTCCTCCCTTTCATGTGGGAAGGGGGCGGATTGTGGCTGATGTTTTCTTCTACTTCTGCATGGCCATCTGTACCCTGTCGGGGCATACATAGTCTGCTTTCAGCACATCTGCACACTGCAGCTCAGGCTTAGGCAGAGCTGGATTAAGGCTCTGGGTGCCCAGGGCTCTTCAGACAGGGGATAACCTATGTTGTAGTATGGTTACCTTTTTAGCAAATTTTAGACAATACACAGGCAATACTGTGTGCACTACTGTTAGGTGCACACATTTCTGCCTTCATAAGTGGTGCACAGTGAAGCGGGACATACCCCCCACCTACTTTCCATCCGCACACACTGTGTGGTCCTGCTGCACTTCACACATGGGATGGCACCTGTCATGTGATGCGCATCTCATGTGACACCGGGTCGCTTGATAGGCCACACATAGGGGAAGGAGAAGAAGGAAGGGGGAGTAGAGTCTTTTTTCTGTCCTGCCCAGCCCATCCCTGACTGGCAAGAATGAGCCCCGAATAACTTTCTGCTTTCGTTCCCCAACCCAACAGAGTACAAATACAGTGTCTAATCACATGTGGATAAGAGGACATTGCAGCTCATTGTAAGTATGTATATTGTGTATTGTATATTGATGATGTGGCAGTGAGATTGTTATTCATTGTCCTTAAAGTGAAGCAAGAGGGGTTTTGGGTAGATACCAGGTTGCAAGATACAGGTGAGGGGGAAAACTAATTAGTGTCCATTGTTCTCACAAGACTATTCCAGACAGGCCAGGGGAGGTTCTGTGGAAGGACCGTTCATCTTCACTCCCCTCTACAACTCCCCCTAGTCCAGCACTGACCAATGTTTAACAAGCAGAGGCCCAGGAGTTTGGCCAGAGAGGGGAAAGCTCTGTGGAAATAAGACTGTAGTTATAAGGAGCCACTCCATATATATGGAGTGTTCATTCTGAGGATTTGATTCATGGAAGGGGCAGTGTAGTTGGCTTTGAGTTTCTCATTCTTTACCAAAGGACTACAGCTGCAGCTAAGAGAAGAACTTCATGGGCCTTTAAGTCAGGACATCTAGGTGACTGTAGTTCCTTAAGCTACTGTGGCAAGGGACATATGATGGGATTTCATTCATGGAAGGTGCAAGGTCTGGATGTAAGTTGTCGTTCTCTACCGGAGTCTACATATGCAGTTGAGAGAGATTCCTGGGCCGTCAAGTCTGGTCAGCCAGGTGACTGTAACTCCTTAAGCTAGTGGGGTAAGGGACAGATGATGTTGTAAAACAGCCTGGCATTTAGTCACTGTGTGTACATAATAATCTAGTGATTGTTTTCATTACGATAAATGTATTGCTTTACTTTCTAACTGCATTTGCCTGAGTGACTATACAAATCTGAGAAGTTACTGGGTAGACTTCCCTGGTATAGAAAGGGCCCCATGGGTGGCCAGCCAGTGTGAAGTGGGTAGCATTGGGTCAAATAAACCCGGTATCTTCACAAGGGGGCCCGTGGCACGTGCTACCGCTTAATCTGGCTCTGGGCTTATGTGCAGCACTTGCTTCAGGATCAGGTGGGTGGGTCTGGTTTTCCAAAATTTCTCAAACTTCACAGACTACTATACTCAACTATGTATTATATAGAAGTTATTCCTGGTTTAACATGTGAAAACTTTTTTCCCTCCGAGGAGATCCCAGAAAGGAGGTGAAGCACAAGTGAGGAGAGGGGCGGGGCACAGCCAATTGCATATTTTTTTCCCTGCTCCAAGAAACAATGCAACAATCACGTAATTTTGCCATGGTGTATTGAGATGAATCGCGTACTAAATTGTCCACATCCTACCCACTTCTCTAGGAACTGGGCATAATGCGGTTGAAGTTCCTGATATCCGGGAGACCTACCTGAAATTCAGGAGTCTTCTGGATATTCTGGGAGGGTGGGCAAGCATGCTATGGACTACTTCAGGAGTGATGTTATTAGAATTAGAAATGTTCACTGACACCTGTGTTTTGGTTTTTGTTTTGGAAAAACTGTCCTCATGTGTTTGGGTTTTGGTTTTGGTTTTGTATCTCTATTTTTTTGAAAAATTGCTAAAATATGCTAAAATCACATAATTTGGCTATTTTTTCCCCCTACATTATTATTAACCTCAATAACACTAATCTCCAGACATTTCCAGACAATTTTGACCACCTGACAGGTCATAATAATGTTTTCATCCACTTTCAACCAAAGACTGCAGCAAGCCAGCAGGATACTAAGCGACAGAGCAACGGCACAAACACACGGCAGTTCATAGCACATCTAGGTAATATTGCCACACAGCAGTGGCAGAAAAAAAAAATGTGGCGCAAGATGAAATTTTCCTTGGGCCCTCCCACTCACCCATATGTTAAAATGGTTTAACAAACTCACACAGAAACAGGGGTATCATGTACAGTTTAAGAAACCAAGCACTTCAGTGCCAAGGAGTGCCACTTTTGTGGCTGAAGTGCTTGGTTTTGTTTGGGCCCTCACAAAACAAGCTACTAATGGGCTTAAGGCAGCTAAGCTAACAGTGCTGTTAATGAACAGTAAGACTGTAGCGAGCTGGCTGGTTACTAAGCAACAGAGCAACGGCACAAACACATGGCAGATTATATAACATCTAGGAAACATTGCCACACAGCAGTGGCAGAAAAGAAAAGTGGTGCAAGATGAAATTGTCCTTGGGCCCTCCCACCCACTCTTATGTTGGATAATAAGTACTGAGTGCCACTTTGTGGCTGAAGTGCTTGGTTTGTTTGGGCCCCCACAAAACTGCCAACAGTGCTGTCCGTGAACTCTACAGTGGCAAGTTGTTGTTATCATTATCATCACCCTCATCAGTGTGTACATCATCCTCACACAATATTAATTCACTCCCATTCATCCACCATTACAGAAATCTCTGTACTTTGATGTAATTGCTGGCAAAGGCCTTCCTCGTGGAATTTGTAGTTCATTTTGATGAACATCATCTTTAACAGAATTTTAGGAAGAAGCCTTCAACGCTGATCGCTGACAAGGTTCCCGTTTGTTCTGCAAACTCTTTCTGAGTACACACTGGAGGGTAGGCAGCTTAGGTATTACAAAGCGAGTTTGTACATGGGTCTCCAAATTGCCTTTTTTTCCTCCCAGTATGTAAAGGGACTGTCTGATGTGTCTATTTGTACGCTGTCATTAAAATAATCCTCCAGCATTCTTTGCATGTTGATAGTAGGATCAGATGGAGTTAAGGCAGAAGTGTCACAAATTTTGGGGAATTCTTTTAGACCAGACCACATGTCAAAATGTTGTGCTGACTTATGTACATCACCACTGGATCTCTTGGAAAAAATAATTTTTGCAAAGCACATGGCAATTTATAGCTAATCTAGGAAAAGTCGTGCAAGATGGAATTGTCCTCCGGCCTTCCCACCCACCCATATATTGGATCTTAAAAAGAACATGCACACTTTAACAAACCAAACACTTAGGCAAGAAAGATTGACACTTTTGTGGCTTAAGTGCTTGGATTCTTTGGGCCCCCATAAAGCAAGCTAACAATGGGCTTAAAGCAGCTAAGCTAACAGTACTGTTAATGAACTCCACAGTGGCAAGTCCTGCACCAGTGGAAGCAGTTCTTGCACGTGATAAGAAGAAGGCCATTGTCATGCCTGGGCATAAGACCAAAAAATCCACCTCTTATGTGTGGAATTATTTTTACCCAAATCCTGACAACAGCTATCTAGACATTTGTAGTGTTTGTAAAGCCACAGTCAGTAGAGGTAGGGACCTTAACTATCTAGGAACCTCATCCATGTTACGCCATTTGAAGTGAGTTCATTGCAAGCTCTTGGGAAAATCAGAAAGTTATGCTAAAATAATATCAATAAGCTAGCTCTCTTCTCTCAGCTAGATCCCAGCACCTGCAATCTACACTGTCAAAATCTTCATCATCAATATCCTCACTTGTGATCGGAGTCAGTCCTGCATCCAAGTTGCTAAGGCTAGATAACTCCTCCCCTATCCAGGATTCCACAGAAGAATCCTTGAGGGTTAGGCCCACTGCTGCTGCTGCTGGGGGTGGATCTTCAACCCAGAAGCAGACCAAGGAGACAACAGCTGTCACCAAGTCGCACAGCTGGGTCAAAGCGCCATGACGACAAAGCTTCTATTAAATCTGCATCCAATATCCACTTCATCACAGATATGTGGACAAGTAGAACTGGGAAAACTAAGGATTATATGACTTGTGACAGCCCACGGGGTTGGTGAATCACCTTCAGCAGCAGGAACAGCAGCAGTATCTAACAAACAATGCCAGATCTTTCAGAGACAGGCCACTGTGTGTATTACCTGCTTCACTAAGAGGCATACCGCTGACAACCTGTTTGAAAAACGAAGGGATATCATTTCAACATGGCTTATCCCGCTTGGACTCTCCCGAGGATACATGATTTCTAATAATGCCACCAATATTGTTAGAGTATTACAGCGGGAAATATTCCATCACATTACCTGTTTTGCTCACACAATCAACTTGGTGGTGCAGAGCTTTTTAAAAAATGACAGTGACATGCAGGAGATGCTGTCCGTGTCCCGAAATATTTCGGGTCATTTTCGGCATTCAGCAACAGCATGTAGGAGATTGCAGCAGCTGCAAGAATAGAATTTGAGTGGGAATGTATTTTAGTCCAGCACAGTGAAGACTACTTTCCGTGTTGTGCAAAGTGCTGAAACCTCTGAAAGTGCTCATCTGTGAGGTGAGATCAGACACTGTTAGCTTGATCAAGTGATTCCCCTAATTAGACTTTTGGAAAAGCAGCTAGAGAAATTGAAGGAGGAGATGAAACAAAGCAGGTCCGCTAAGTATATTGGACTTGTAGATCTAATACATTATTCACTTCACCAGGATCTAAGAGTTGTCAACATCTTGAAATCAGATCACTACATTTTGGCAACTGTGCATGATCCTAGGTTTAAGAGCTATGTCTTCTCTTTCTTTCCAACTGACTCAGATCTCAAGAGATGCAGTGAGCTCCTGGTCAGCAAGCTGACAGCTCAAGCGGTACATGACACAACAATGTCTCCTCCTTCGATTTCTCAGTAAACTGCTGCTAGGAAAAATCTTAGCTTTCCCAAGACACACAGTGGTAATGCAGATGAGTCAGCACAATATTTTGACATGTGGTCTGGTCTAAAAGAATTGCCGAAAAATTGTGACAGCTCTGCCATAATATGAACTACAAATTCCATGAGGAAGGACATTACCGTCAATTACTTTAAAGTGCAGAGACATCTGTAATGGTGTAATGGTGATGAATTAATATTGTGTGAGGATGATGTATATACTGAAGAGGATAAGGATAATGACAGTGTAGAATGCAGGTGCTGGTATCTAGCTGAGAGACCGGACCGTGAGTGACCGTGACCGGACCGTGAGTGCCTCTGCGCTGGTGCGTGGTTCTCTAGCCTTCCTGCCGGCGCCTGTCCTGAGCCACGGCCGTCCGCCATCTTGATAGACTGCGCATGCGCAGCCTCCAAGAACTCTTATGACCTTTGCTTTTAATCCAATTGGTGGATCAGGCACCTCTCCCTATTTAAGGCACCTGTGCTCATTACATCGTTGCCTGATCTTGAGTCTCATTCCCTGTGAATCTCTGAAGGTGTCTCCTGTGTCCTGCTCGTGTCTTCAGTTTCCTGCTGATTACCTGCTCTACTCATCGGTGGTTCCCATACCCGCTACTGACTCCTGTGTCCTGCTCGTGTCTTCAGCTTCCTGCTGATTATCTGCTCTACTCATCGGTGGATCTCATACCCGCTACTGACTTCTGTATCCTGCTCGTGTTCTCAGCTGTCTGCTGGATTACCTGCCCCACTCATCAGCGGTTCTCATACCCGCTACTGACTCTTGTATCCTGCTCGTGTCTTCAGCTGTCTGTTGGATTACCTGCTCTGCTCACCTGCGGTTCCCATTCCTGCTTCAGCCTTCAGCGCTCCTGCTGTGCCTGCATATCCTCGTGGACAAGCTTCTCTACTCATTAGCGGTATGCTTACTTGCTATTGACTTTCAACTGTTACGCTGTATATCCGCTTTGTACAAGCCTCTCTACTCAGCAGCGGTACATACCGCCATAGACTATTAGCTATAACGCTGCATATCTGTTTGGAGCAAGTTCCTCTGTGCTCTCATTGTATTCATACAATTATTGACTCTATTCATTCCTCCACTTATCCTCACCTGGACAAGTCCTCACCTCCTCGCAGTGGTACCACTTGCTGTCCGCAGACCACTGACGCCTCCTCTACCTACCTGCACCTGGACAAGTCTTCTCATCACAGCAGTGGTACAACTTGCTGAACGCAGACCACTGACTTCCTGCTACCTACCCAGGGCCGGATTAACCATAGGGCTAACTGGGCTACAGCCCAGGGGCCTATGGCATCCAGGGGGCCCCTGAAAGTGCTCAGCAGCAGTATTGATCGGTCGGGGGCGGGGGCGCCCCCGGCGCGATCAGTGCTGCTGAGCACTTTCACTGCGATCCTTCCCCGGCGATCTGTAGTCTCCTTACTGAGGAGATCTCGTGAGTTTCACTCTCACAAGATCTCCTCAGTAAAGAGCGTACAGCGCGCCGGGGAAGGAGGTAAGTGCCGGCGGGGCGGGGAGCTCGGATCACGGGGGAACGGGGGGGGCGGGCAGCTCGGATCACGGGGAGGGGGGGCCCTCACGGGGGAGTGGAGGCCCCTTAGCCCAGGGGCCTCCATTCCCTTAATCCGGCCCTGTACCTACCTGCACCTGGACAAGTCTTCTCACCTCCTCACAGTGGTACAACTTGCTGTCCGCAGACCACTGATGCCTCCTCTACCTACCTGCACCTGGACAAGTCTTCTCTTCACAGCAGTGGTACAACTTGCTGAACGCAGACCACTGACTCTCCCATTACCTTCCTTCACCTGCTCACGTCCACCCTGCTCTCCGTGGTTGAAACCTGCCTTCCACTATAGCTGCAAGTCGCTGACTCATCTACCACTATAGCTGCAAGTCGCTGACTCATCTACCAGTATAGCTGCAAGTCACTGACTATCATCAATTCCATTGGCATCCTCTCTCCATCTGCTGTTATATACGTTCCACTATTCACCCTGCTGCCAGAGGACCGCTGTGCAAACTCCGCCCCTCTGGTAAGCATAGTCAACTGGTAAATCCTGGGCAGAACTCCTAGTGCCCATGACAGGAGCTAGCTGATGCTGGTATGCATGTTAATATTTTGGGTAGAAATGCATTTTGTCAATGTTATGCTTTTCTACAGTAAACTTTCCCTTCATTAGAGAGGTGTTTTTACTTTGCCAATGTAAAAGCTTGTTTTTTGGATTTCAGTTTCCCTGCCTTAAACCCAATATGCCCTTTAGCATAGGCTTTAATAGATGATATAGAAAGTCTAGTATCATCATGACTGGTGCCAGCATCTGGTTGCCATATCGATGGTGCTGAGCTATGGCACTGGAGACTAACAAGAACAGTGTTACCCCTTTTGTTTCTGTGTGAGCAGTGGCACTGTACAATGGCACTGGAGACTGGAGAGTGACAAGAACACTGATACCCTTTCGTTTTCTGTGTGAGCAATGTCAAAAAGCAATGGCACTGAGACTGGAGATTGACAAGAACACTGCCAGCCCTCCTGTTTACTTTCTGTATGAGCAATGGCACTGGAGACTGATAAGACCACTGCCATCCCCTCCTATTTCTGTGTGAGCAATGGCACAGAGGAGTGTCACTGGAGACTGATAAAAACACTGCCACCCCTCCTGTTTCTGTATGAGCAATAGCACAGAGCAATGTCACTAGAGACTGATAAGAACACTACCATCCCTCCTGTTTCTGTCTGAGCAATGGCACAGAGCAATTTCACTAGAGACTGATAAGAACACTGTCACCCATCCTGTTTCTGTGTGAGCAATGGCACTGAGACTGGAGAGTGACAAGAACACTACTACCCCTCCTGTTTACTTTCTGTATGAGCAATGGCAAAGAGCAGTGTCACTGGAGACTGATAAGAACAATGCCACCCCTGCTATTTCTGTGTGAGAAATGGCATAAAGCAATGATACTGGAGACTGATAAGAACACTGCAACCCCTCCTTGTTCTGTATGAACAATGGCACAGACAATGCCACTGGAGACTGGAGAGTGACATGAACATTGTCTGCTACCCCTGTTTCTGTGTTAGCAATGGCACTGGAGACTGGTAAGAACACTGCCACCCCTCCTGTTTTTTTGTGAGCAATGACGCTAAGCAATGTAACTGTAAACTGCCAAGAATACTATTGCCCCTCCTGTGTCTGTCTGAGAAATGGTGCTGGATCTCTGTGGAAGGAATGTCACGACCTGCATCCTGCAGCTCCTGTCTGCAGGTACTTTGTTGGGGTTGGGTACCAATTATCGACTACATAAAATCCGACAGCAGTTTCCCCGATAAGAGAAGTCCAATTTTCAGCTTTTCTACCTGGAGGTGAGAACCACTGCTTGGAATCACTCCTGCACACAATTCCGGCCAATGAACATGCCGACGTGTCCAAATCACGTCATCTTAAAGTGCGACCCAGACATTTTCGGTAGTAAGGTGGTCATTTAAGAAAGCGCGGCGGCTACAATGTAGAATAAACATTGTAGACGCGGCGCTTCCTTAAATGACCATCTTAAGTGACAACCACCGCTTTGTTGATATAAATATTGTATATATTTATATCCTGCCGTAGTACCACTGCCCACCAAAGGGACCACTGTGGTACTTAAACTGTTCTTGCCTGCCTCGTTATAGCTGGAAGCTTAAACACCTGCTTATGGCCTATATAAGCCTGCATGTCCCAAGCAACCTTTGCCAGATCATCTGTTGCATTTACTTGTGTTGCGGTTCCTGTTCCCTGGCTCCTGTTCTCTGAGTTTCCAGCACATCTATCTGCAGGCCACTTCAGCCACTGTATCTACTCTAGTATCCTGTGGTATCCTGTGGTCTGAAGTTCCCAGCACATCCCCAGCACATCTATCTGCAGATCATCTCAGCCACTGTGTCTACTCCAGTATCCTGTGGTAACGCACTGCAGATTATTGCTACCTGTTGTCTGCAGTTCCCAGCACATCTATCCGCAGATAATGTCAGCCACTGTGTCTACTCCACTATCCTGTGGTAACGCCTTGCATATTTTTGCTACCTGTTCTACTCATCGCCCCCACTTTCCCAGAGGTATCCAACCCTGCAACCCACAGGCTACTCGTCTCACCCCCTTTCCAGTGGTATCCAACCCTGGAACCCACAGGCTACTCGTTTCACCACCTTCCCAGAGGTATCCAACCCTGCAATCATGCAGGCTACTCATCTCTTCACCTCTTCAAGAGGTATCCACCCTGCAACCTGCTGACTATTGCATCTCTCCATCGCTTTACAGCATTGCTTATTCCACTGTTAAGAACTGTGGTTATATTACTGCCTTACCAGTTTTGCATCCTGAACCTTTATTACCTGTGTTTCTAATAAACCACTTCGTTCACCTATTTTCTCTCCGTGGTCTTACCTGGGGAACCCTAACAGGGAGGTTCTTAAGGAATCCAAAACTGGTAAGAACCAACGATACGCCAATGATGTTTTTCCTCAATTTCAGTTGTCTCAGCTCTGTACTCAGATTTGTGAATTTCGAGGGGGCTCGGTTTTCAAAAAAACGAGCTTGAGCATCCCTAATTAGAATGTGTTCTGGAAATACTGAGAATTAAGATGTTGTTGTCTGCCGTCCTTTTCCAGAGAGGGTCTCTTTTAGAGAAAGGGGGATTCTTTGGAGTACAAAAATATATACTACATTAATACAATAAAAACATAATAAATAATTAATTATAAAAAATAAGTACTATTATTAAAAAAGCAGTGATGTGTAATATTAATCTCTATTAAATGTGATGGAAACTTGAATCCATTATTTTAAATATGGGGCTGGTGGGGGAATTAGGCCTTTGTGTTAAATCAGAATGCTATTAATGCCTGGTCTGGTGAGGGGTGAAATCAATTGGTTAATTAAATGGGAATGCTATTATTATTATTATTATATTATTAATATTTATTTATAAGGCGCCACAAGGCGTCCGCAGCGCCGTACAGAGACAAACAAAATTACAATACAATGGGAGACAGCACAGTACAGTAAACACAGCAACTCAGTTAGCTCAATGCACAGCTAGAGAGGGCGGGGAAGGGGGAGGGAGGATCCGCAAACGACGGGGCCCAAGAAGGAGGGCGCGGAAGACAGGGAGACCCCCAGGGGGGAGGAGGGAGTGAGAGTGGACGTGGGGTGGAGGACCCTCGAGGAGGAGGGCTAAGTAGCTGGAGAGCAGAGTAAGAAGTGGTGGAAACAGGAGGAGAGATGGCCCTGCTCAGAGGAGCGTACAATCTATTAATTTAATGTTGGGTTTGGTTGGGGAAGAATTAGGTCTGTTAATTTAATGGGAGCGCTATTAATTGATTTTTGGGAATGGTTAGGGGGAAGGAGGCCTAATTATTAATTTTGGGTGCTATTAATTTATTTTAATGTGGAGGCTATATTGGGGTAAAATAAGCTAATTTAATAAATGTGAACGCTATTAATTAATTTTCAGGGGGGGGGGGGGGGCTGATTAGGTGGTAGGAGGCCTGTTTATTGAACAGAAAAATCTAAGGTTTTGCTGTTTGGGGTTAGGGTGGCCTAGTGTTTAGTCATTGCTCGACTTTCCATGAGGTGAATAGTAACTATCTATTTTTCAAACAGGGCTCCAATGTTCCAGAATATAGCAAAGCAACAACTGAGCTTAAGACACCAGCAGCTGCACCAGGTAAGCATGTCCCCTCGTGCTTGTGTGGGAAGGGGGGCAGGCTCTCTCTTGCCCTTATTCAACTTGTGGGAGAACTGACTATTCACTTGCAAACCTGCATACACTCATCCCATTATACAACACTATATAAGACAGACAGAAGGAGATTAGTATAGTGCCATTTCGCCAATGTGATTGTTTGTGCATTTACATTATTTTAGAAAAAATTTCTACCAAAGAGGTAGGTGCATTCTTTTATATATTACAAGCATTGCATATTTGTGCAAATGTTTTGAATTGTTTCTGCTTTTCAAATAATTTTCAGATATTTTTAACGTAGTAATGGCACACATTACCATTGCTTGTCAGTTTTAAAATGTTATGTGTTGAATAGTTCCTTTACACATTTGCATTGCGGTTGTGTGCTTTAAAAGCTTTAAAAGTTTTACCTTTGTTGTCTACTATGTATGCCTATGTAATAGTGAACATTTGTTATATGGTTTTGTTTTTTTTAGTTTGTTTTTTATGATTTAATGAAATTGTCATGTTTCATAAATTTCATATCATGATTACATTTATATATTTTTTGACTATTTTACAGAAACTTGCAGATGTTCATTAATAGATCCATGCTAGTTGTAGGTTTGCCTATAATATAGAAGGAGATTACAAAATCTGCAAGGCATTAGATGCCTTATTAATTTTTTCCCTCTCCATCTTTCTCACATATAGCCAGGCATGGGCATGATGGAAGCCCAGAATCTGAAGGCGCCATCCCCTTCGACACCAGCAACTGGTACACTGTCACCGGCCCATAGAGCGTATCTTCAGGCCACGTATCAGCCTCTGGAATGTCTGATGCTATCCCTTTCTGCTTCCACAATGATCAGGGAGCACCCATGACTTCTTTGCCTTCAGACAATGTGGCATGTGGAGCATATTGCAACACAGGCAAGGAGGTGCAAAGCCATATGGTAATGCATGGCTATTGGGTACTATTTTCTATCACATCATTGTTTACAAGTAACCCTTTGTTGTCCTAAATACATTGGTATGCACTGTAGTCAAAAATGGTAGGTCTACCAAATATTATTACTCCTATTATCACTGCATTATGGCCAACTTTTAGAATCAATTGTCAAATATTGTAGCATTAAAATAGCACCATATCATGTTAAAAGATCTCCCTAATATGTTTGTTTTCCTTCTTATTAGTCTTTATAGGAGACAATGCATACCCTTTCCACCCTTAGCTCCTCAGTCCCATTCTAAATCCACTAATAGAGCAAGAAGTTGCATGCAATTTGGTGTATATGTCCACCAGTTTGGTTATAGAGCGGACTTTTGGCCCGTTAAAGGCTAGATTCTGCTGCCTTGACCAGTCTGGTGGAGCACTTATGTGTAGTATTCCATGCCACATCACTATCAGGAGTGGGGTTCCATGGGTGGAAGAGGTTGCTGGCCAAGAAGTGGATGATGTTGATCCTAGTCCTCCTAATTCACAAGACTATTCTGGTTATAAAGAATGTGATTTCATCATACTTTTGGGCTTTGCTTCAACTGTAAATGGTCACCAAATGGTGAAAATTGTGTAATGTGAACACATAAAACATCAAAAAATGTCAAACCAAACTATTTTGATTTTCACCCACGCTTGTCCTCTGGTTCAACTTTTTTGCGGTGGGTCTCTTAGCTTGACTCCGTGTTGCCCGTGATGTGGATTGCTTCCATGGTGTAGGATCAGATGCTGCAACAGAGGGTGAAGGGGCGGCAAAGGTCAGTGGGACAGCAGAAGGTGGAGGGGCAACAGAAAGCGGAGGGACAGCAGTGGGTGGAGGGAAAGGATATGGCGGTGGGGCAGCAAAAGGCAGTGGGGCAGCAGATTGAGGTCGGGCAACAGAGGGCAGTGGAGCTGGAGATGGCAATAGGGCTACTGGGTAAACTTGGGGAGGATACTGAGGGTAATCTTTGGGAGGATACTTGTCACGGATTCAGAGCCAAGATGGGCCTCGAAGTCTGCTGAGGCGAATACTACCCCCAGAGAGTCGCAGAGTCTAATGGAAGAGAGGTTTTTAGCAGGAATCCCTACAAGGTAATATGGGCTTAGCGGCTTTCTAACCGCAGGGAGCGGTCCTCTAGGGAGGTTATGAGCAAGACTAGATGGATGTCCAGGAGATAAAAGTGGCAATGGGGATATGTCAGAGCGCTGAGGCGGGTCCAATAGGTAAGTGGTAGTTCTAGATAACAAGAGAGAACAACAGTCTATGGGGTGCTGCTGCACTGAGGGTCTGGGGTTGTCGGAGGAGATGCACAATGGTCTGCAGATAGACCGCAGCACCTTGACCCTGGAGAATGTGATTCAGGTATGCAAAAAGAGCAAGGCTGCAGGATGATGAAGCGCTGAGGTTCTGATGAGCCGAAAGCCCTGAAGCAGGATCAGAGGTGATGCACAAAGATCTTCAGCACGGTTGCTGAATGCAACAAATAACACAGAGGAAGCAATAAACAGGAGCCAGAAAAGAAGACGGTAAGGTAAAAAGGTAAGGAGACCTGATGATCTCTCACCTTAGTAGGGAGGCAGATCCTTTAAATAGACAGGGCTGACAGGCAATTAGCCAATCAAGTGAATGCAGGAAGTTTAATAAAGATCAGGTGTGCGTATGCTCAGTTCAGACCAGCAAGTGAATGCAGGGAGTGAAAACCAAGGGAAACAGGTATGAATGGAGACCAGAATGAATAGTTACCTGGTGCGATGTGTGACAATAAGGGTGAACCTGGGGAGGATAACGAGTGAAAACATGGGGAAAATAATGAGGGAAAGCTTGGGGAGGATAAGAAGGAAAACTTGGGGCATAGGGGCCTGAGGAGAAAAATTCAGCATAGGGACAGGAGTGAGGAAATGTTGCATAGGGAAGGAGAGGAAACATGTGTCATAGAGTAAGGAGTGGTATCAGGTGGCATCGTGGCAGGAATGGAAACGTGACATCAGAGAAGAAGAGTTAGTGGTGACATTCTGGGCAAAACGGTAATTGAGACAGGTCAGGGTAGTGTCAATGCGTTGAAGGATAAGGGTAAGAGTTGATGTGTTCTTTTCCAATTTTTGTTTTGAATGATTCGATTGGCATAGAATTGTTTGAGGTTTGAAGGCTAGCCCACTGCCCTCTGCTTCCTCATCCATGTGTGTATCTAACACGATGTCCTCCTCTTTATCCATTGCGTCTGCATCTTCAGCTAACAGTGTAAGAAAAAAAACCAAAAAAACAAACATCTATGTTTGACTCCCTAACATCTCCATTTTTGCATCATTAGTAGATTTCATAAAAAATTTTAGTTTTTGATTACAATTTTTTTTGTATAGAAGTCTCTGTGTATATGTGGGGTCTTCTTTTATAAAACTGTAAAAAACTTATTGTGCCATATAAATTTAAAAATCAACATATCTGTGTCTTGAGTGGAATTTTAGCTAGGCATCCATTTGAAATCTCTAAATGATCTTCTCTGAATATACTCAGTAAACTTGCCCAAATTCTATAATGGACTGGCTAGGTTGCAGTATAAGTACAAATGATTTAGGAGGTTTGTTTGCATTCATATTGACAAGTGCTAAAAATTAAATTGTATAATTTTGGGGGGGGAAACTATTGTTGTTGGGTGCATTTATGTTCCTTTTTAACAAATATTAGTCATTGGGATTTTGTATGCATGTATTGTGGTCTGCAATTTACCTCTTGGTAGTGGTGTGGTTAATGGGGGGGTTATCTCCTTTGTCAATCCGCACCACGCCCTGCACCAACTGATTGTCTATGCAGGCCAATGTCGTGGTCCCCAGGGGACTGAGGTCCAAGACAGCTGGTGGACCACCGCCTGTGTATCTAATTGTCCTTTGCATTCAAAGATGGCAATACGATAGCCACACACTAGTTCATGGGCCCCTACATTGCATTCCACGATGGACCATTCATATTCTAGTCTTACTTGCTCACAGATGGGTCTATCTTGACTCATAAATTAATATGATATTGTTCATTTGTGCAGAAGAAGGTGTGTAACAATGTTTTTGCACTTTTGTAAATAAGCCGCACTGACCAATGACTATCTTTTTCAAATTAAACAGCTCCTTATATATACCCTTCTGCAAAAGTTATGGGCCTATTTATCAGCCCTAATTGTAGCACTAAGGCTAATTTTGTATTGCCGCACTTTGAGGCAATAAAGCAAAACCACTTATTGCGCAATTTAACAATAAAATTATACTGGTCTAGGGTGGTAAGGGTTAATTTACCGCTTTGCCGGGCCAGTATCTGCAGATGTGAACATGTGTGAGCTAACTTGACGGCAGTAGAACTAGAAGCATAGATTTCAACTAATGTGGGAAAAAGTTGTTTAAAAATAGATTCAATTTGTTTAAAAAAATAAAAAAAATATTTAAATATTTTTATTCAATTAACATGGTTTATTTTAAATTTATTTCAATATGTTATCTCCATCTTGAGATGGTGAAAAAAGAAAAAGTGTTGCAGTGAAGTATACTTTACCTTTTGATAAATCAGCCCCACAATGTCAACATTTGTAGTCTCCTTGTCATTGCAAAGTAAAGTCTGGCAGGGAATGGGTGATGCAAAAACGCCAGTAATATGTCAAATTTTTGGCCGAGAACACAATGTTGCCACCTATAAAACTTTGCAAGATAAATTGTGTCCGCATTATTGCTTAAGTAGCAGTTTCACTCTGTGAAATACATTTTCTGTCGAGCATTTAACGTGAATTCCCTTGACCTAAGGGCTTGGCAATTTTTGAGCACCGAAACATGCTGTTCTTTGTCTACTGGTGTTTTATACAAACAGAATAAATAGCCATGCGAGGGACTGCTGGATTGTGACCCCTCTTTATAGAAGATGCAGCCTCATCTATATAAGATTTATCTTTCTTATTTGACAGTATTCTCAAACCAAACAAATAAGGATTGAAAAATACAGCAGCCTATTTCCTAAAGCTCACAAGAAAAGTCAAAGGTTATTCCCAAGAAGTTGTTTAACTCTTAACATTCCCTTATACAGTACACTATACATGAGTAAAATTGCAGTACATTATACACCTAATATTGAAAAGACGATACACGCTATTATTTTATGTTTTCCAGTCCCAACTTGTGTCATGGGATTGTCAATAATTCTAAATTGTTTAGTTGATGTCAAATAAAAGAGCCTTATGTGTATATATTATTACATCCTTTTCCTCTTAATCAGCCTCTTAACTAGCCAATATGTGTATAGCACAATTACAAATTTACTAATTATTTTGATATTTATTGATGACACAGTGATTAGTATTGCTGTCCCACAATGCTGGGGTCATTAGTTTGATTACTACCTGGGCTCTCTCTGAATGGAGTTTGTATGTGTTTACCTGGGCTTATTCCATATGCTCTGATTTCCTCCCACACTCCAGAAATGTGTACTGATTAATTGGCTGCTGACTAAAATGGACCATAGGGTGTGTGGTAGGGGATTTAGACTGTTTGCTCCAATGGTGCAGAGACTGATGCGAATCAACTGTAAGAGAGATCAGAGGAGGAGACGTTAGGTGGTGGTAAGATAATATACTAATATACTAATATATAGTTTTGGCTGATAAGCTCACTCGATACCTTTAGTGATGCTCCTGTTCCGCTGAGCGCCTCTGGAGAAAGTCCCGCTCTGAAGCAGATTATATTCATTTTAATTTCATCCTATCATACTATTACACTACCCTTGCTATTGCCAAACAGTCCCACTTAAAAACTCTTACCTCTTCCCAGTCCAAAACCCCTATTGCCTCTTTTCCACCATAAACTTCCTTCTCTGCGCTTTTGACACAGTTGACCATCCTCTTTTTCTTGACAATCTTCACTGCCTTGACCTTTGTGACACTGTCCTTTCTTGGTTTACCTCCTACCTCTCTGATCATTCCTTCAGTGTCTCTTCCGCTGGTGCCTGCTCCCCTTCTGCCCTTCTATCTGTTTGGGTTTTTCAAGGCTCTGTTCTTGGCTCATTACACTGCTCTCTTTACACCTCCTCTTGGTCAATTCATGTGCTCTTTTGACTTCCAATATCACCTGATGCCATTCTAATCTACCTTCCTTTCCTGACGTCTCTCTCCCTCCTCTCCCTTTGTGTTTGCTTGCCTCTCTGCCTTCTCTACCTGGATGGCTGGACGGTACCTCAAGCTCAACATATCCAAAACTGAGCTTATTATCTTTCCACCATATCTTTCCCATCTTCTGATCTCTCCATAGCTTGATTATGTTTCCCTCTCCCCTGTTTCCCATGCATGCTGCCTTGGGGTCATCATTGACTGCACCCTCATTTTCACTACCCACATACAGTTCCTTGCCCATTCCTGTCGCTTCCACCCTCGCAACACTGTCAAGATTTGCCCTTTCCTCTCCCTGGATGCCACCAAGACCATCATCCATGTACTTGTCACCTTATTGCAATCTTTTTCCTGAACAATATCTGCCCCCCCTGAAATTTGTGCTTAATGCAGCGTTGCGACTAATCTTCCTCTCCCAAAGTTCCACTTCCATTCTGCCTCCCTGTAAAACCCTCCATTGACTCCCTATTCCCTCCAGAACACAATTCAAGATACCTGGCCTCACTAATAAAGCCATCTTTAATGCCTCCCCCTCCTACATCCTTGTCAAGAAATATGCCCCTACTCGCCCACTACATTGTGAAATTGACCTTTGTATTTCCTCATCACCAATTACCATCACACAGTCCCGTCTTCAGGACTTTGCTTGTGCTGCTTCCCACATTTGTAACTCCCTGCCCTGCCCAATCAGACTTGCCTTCAAACTTGAATCTTTCAAGCGCTCGCTCAAAACTAACCTTTTCATACTTGCCTACTCGGACCCACTCTAAGAAAATTCCCTCCTCTGCCTGTGAGATGAAGTAAACCACTTCGGTGCTGAGTCTTTTATTTGAGCCAAGTATAATTTGCTTATTTTGATGTTCACCTGCTGTTGCTTGTGTTTGTTTTACAGGTTAAAGGTTTTCTATTTCCTGGCAATGGTTCTGGCTCAGGCCCCTGTCCTCTGCCTCCCGTCCAGTGGAGAAGTCGCTGGTCGCTATCCCCAGCCTTTACTAGACTTTCCTTGCTGCTTATGACCCAGGTGGCTTTTCTAGTATGTTTATTATTTACAGCCTTTTATGTTATATTTCTGTTTATATTGAATTGTATTTTTCTTTCTTATTTGGTATTTTAGTTTCGAGCTTTTATCTCTTCTCTTCTCTACTTTTATTTCTTTTATCTCATTGTTTTCATTTGCACACTCTTATATTCAGCTATGCCACCTCTACTGTTCGATCCTGCATTTAAGACGCTTTATCAACTTTCACCCATTGAATCAGTCTGTATGAGCAAATCCCTCCCAACTGGATTAATCTCTACTTTTTACAGTTTATTGGTGGCATTTCATTAACCAGCCAAAGATCACTACGAGCTGAAATTGGAAGAAGACATGGGCGAGGAATTGAACGTTTCTGAATGGTCCAAGATCAAGAGGCAAGTTGCTAAGAGCTCCCTCTGTGTGCACACTAAAGAGAATTCATATAAGTTACTTTATAGATGGTACCTGCTCCCCACCCACCTACTAAGCTTTGCTGGAGACTCTGGGGCCAGGATGGCTCATTCCATCACATTTGGTGGTCTTGCTCCAAGATCGCGAGGTTTTGGCAAAGGGTTCACAATCTGATCTGTAACATTACCTCTATGATTCTACCTGCTTGCCCTTCTTACTCTCTCTCACACAGACTGGTGCCTGATATCAATAAGTACACATTAGCATTTATAGGCCACATACTCAATGTGGCTAAGTGTGTGATAGCAGCTGCCTGGAAACAACCTGAGACCCTGCTCTCCCAGAAGTGATCAACAGGGTCTAGCAGAATGTGAGTACATCACATGTATCATCAATGACCGACCTAACAAATTCTGTGCCATTTGGAGCCCATATTTTTCTTATCATGGACCACTGATTGGTGAAGCCAGCCCCTTTCAAAGCCTTGAAGCAAAATATCTGACACCCATCATGGTGCCAAGCTGGGCTTTACCCCTCCCCCTCCTTCCCTGCTAACAAGTCCCTTCTTCCCCCTTAAGGTCTTCTCTTAGACCTGTTGCCTACCCTCCAACCCTGTTTCTTTCCTTCTTCTCTGTTATCTCCAAATTCCAATGTTTATTTTCCTCACTTCTGATTGTTTTCTTTGAGTTTATCTTTACGCTGTAAAACTGCTTTAAATATCCTAATAAAATATGTTTGAAAAGAATAAAAAATACCCTCCTAACCGTCCACCTGGCACTTTCACTCGACCTCTATTGTCTCAGTTTTTCTACTCTATACCTCTTAATGTTAACTCTCACAAGTTTAGCCCTCTCTACCTCTTACCTCCTCATCCTCTTTGTAAAGTGTCCTTTGTTCTAGTTGTATCTTCTTATGTAGTTGCTTTCTCTATTGTTATTGTTATTATTTTACTGATTCTAATGTTTCTCTTATCCCTTACTTATCTGTGTTTTTTTCGGTTTATTATTTGTTTATTGTGCAGCTCTGCAGATTTTGTGATGCCATATAAATAAATGATAGTGATGCTGATGGTGATGATGATGAATGATAAAATATTATCTATACAGTGCTGTGTGAAATGGTTTACTTGGGGAGGAAATATAAAAATGTTTTATTATGTAGCATAGTTTTACCACTTGACCTTGGTTTCCAGGTGTACAGAACTTTGACATGGATTAGTCTCTAGACCTATTATAGCAGCTTTGATACTCCCCTATGATTCAACTGGCTCCCCTTGTGCCTGTTCTGTGTACCCTCCCTTAGGATGTAAGCTCGCATGAGCAGGGCCCACTTCCCTTCTGTCTCCATACCTGTTCTTCTGCTCCGTCTTTATTGCATTAGCCTGCCTGGAGTTTCTGAAGTATTGGTATTCTTTGTTTATTCTTCTGTACTGTTTCACACTGTATAGTCTACTGTTTGTACAGTGTATGGCACCGCAAAAATCTTATGGCGCCTAACAAATAAATCATAATAATAATATTAAAGGGCTGTCTGATAAAACCTCCAGTTTGTGACATTTTTTCCATCGGTTTTAAAACCGCTGAATTTACTAAAGGCCAAACCGACAGTTAAAAAGGCTGAAAACTACAGTTTTTCAAGCCACCACTTTACAAATCACCATCCTGAATTTTAACATGATCAAAATACAAAGAGCCAGATATACTAAGCTGCAGTTTGGCAAACTGCCAGGAAAACCACCAGAAAAACGAGGTGGTTGTGAGAGGCGAGATTGCTGCATGCTGTTTGAGCTGCACTATTATTGTATTATATTATCGTGGAAATATGAATATATAATTATATTAATGGGGAAAAACTATTTGATTGTTAATGAGGGATATAATTATGCATGATGTACATATGTGACATTACATAGAGCCCTTGATCATAGTATTAAATGTTTTTTCCGATTATACATTTTCAACTTTAAAGAAAATAACATGCCAACATGTTTTACTGATCATTTATAAAAAGGAATAATTGAGTATCAACTGTACTGCTAAATATAGAGCAATGTATCTATAAATATCACAAATACCTACTACAAGACCACAACTCTAAGAACAAAAGCAGGATACTTACCACCTGCCATAAAAGTGTCCTTCCAATAATGTTCCCCTATGTTAAGAAATAATTTATAAATACCACTGTAGTCGACTGTCAACATGTTGTGAATGAGTTCCTAGCTGCTGTATTTCCAGATTATTTTCCATTGTCTGCACCCAGGTCTATTTGAAGTCTCTTTGTAATTCTATTTGTCTGTATTACTTTTCCTCTGGATGGTTTCTTGGCTTCTAGTGTCATCACAGATACATATGGGCATTCCAAAGTCCTCTATATTAGTTTGAGGGACATATGAAGCAAATGCACTACAATACTTTTACCAAACCAGAATACATTTCTACTTGGCCTGTGATATGCTACACAAGTATTATTTAATTAAATATATGGAAATGATCCACAGAGAAAACGGTCCAGCCTAAATTGTGTCAATTTGTGTTGATTTTAATTACAGTCAATACAGTGTTACCAATTAAGACATTTGCAATTAAATAGACAATGACTAAGACTACACATCAAAAGGAAGCACTTGCAATGATCAGTTATAGGAGATGTCAGTTTTCACATGAATAATGAAAGTCAAATGCCTGACCACGCTCTAGGTCGTATAAATAGATGTAAAACTCTTCACAAAATAGTTGTATACTTCCACCAGACAAGGAGATCTGTTCTTTAAAATTTGTTTTGTGTCCATGGTTGAGTCCTGAACTCCGTTACTCGGATTATGTTAAATAAATGCAGAGATATAGAGCAATACTTTTTTTTTTAAAAGATTTTATTTTGAATTTACATACAACAATGTGATTAACAATAGGCAAAAATGGGTACATAAACGTAAGTGCTTGGATAAAGTGGGTGGCTAATGGAGGAAGTGGAGGGGGGATGGGACTGAGACTGGCTTATAAGACCCCAACAGGCCCGGAGTGTAAGTACAGAGTATTAAGATAAACCGTTGTATCATCAGGTATGAATAGAAACATATAAGGATTACCAGAGAAGGTCTGAAAATCCGCTTGTGGGGCAGATCTGGGAAGTTAATTTGTTGCAGTTGTACCATAGGCTCCTGATCTGGGTGAAAATATGGGTTTTATTATTTAAGTAAGCAGAGGTTTTCTTAATTGTCACGAGGTATAGCAAATAACTTTTTGTTACAGACGGTATATAACTCTCTGCTTTTGTCTGCAGCTGCTTCACTGCACAAACCTGCATATGCACTGATAATAATAATTATGTGCCCCCCTGACTGAAATATACACATTTCTGCATTGTGTTACATTGAAATCCACTTTGTATGCCGGAGACCGTCTTCGTAGAAAAATTCTGCTTACATGCCCAGAGAGACCTACTTATTACAAGGAAATCAATGAGGATATCCTAATGAGAATTACGCTGGACCACAAAACATTTGTACACAGGGAAATTCAGATATTGTTTTACAAAACCATCCCTCCAAAGTACTGATAAATTCACTGCAAATGAATGAGATGTAATACAAGCAGTTACATTTTATCCAATTATTTTTACTTGCGTTTAGAGAGATTCATATATTGACAAGACTTGTAAAGTTTGCATTTTTTATTTAGTTTTTAACGTAAGTGGCTATGTATAATGCCTCTCATACTACAGAATAGGTTCTGGATGTGGCCTGAATACATAATAGGCAACAACTGTGATGTGCGCTTTACATATATATTTAATAAAACATAGTATAATCCCAGATCAGGTATTATTTTGATCATTTTCAATCCCTCCTTATCCCTGTCACCTATACTGCTATGCCTCACTTACCATGGTAACTAATAATTACAATTTTGTTCTGATTTATTTAATTATTTATATAATTTTTGCATTTAAATTATGTCCTGTGTATAGCACTTACAGTTTTCTAGGTACAGAAAAAAGCAATTATGCATTGCAATTGCATACATGCGTATAATAAGGAATTACAGATGTTTTAAAATTTCTTGCTGCTGAGTGCCAGATTTAACAGAATCTGGTACATTTTCCCAGACCTGGGTACCCAGTAGGTAATGTAGAGTGATTGAGTTGTTTATTGAATGAAATAAACATTAACAGGCTTCTGGAAGTAGATCTTAGGGGGTAAATGTATTAACATGCAGGATCTTCAACACCCGCAAGTTCAGCGTCTTCGGCGACTAAATTTAAAGCGGCGCTGCATTGTAAAGGGAAGTTTCCCTTTACAATGCAGCGCCGCTTTAAATTTAATCGCCAAAGACGCTGAACTCGTGGGTGTTGAAGAACCCGCATGTTAATACATTTACCCCCTAGTGTGATAAGTGCTGTGTGTCTGTTGCAGCAGTGAGAAATGTGGACAGGTAGACGGACAACTTGTCTATAAAGTGTTTGCAGGTTTAACAGGAAAAAGTAATGATTTGACTGAACATCAGGGACATCCAACCAAAGTCTGATAGCATTCCGCTACTGTTGTTATTTTGCAAAACAAAACAGTGTATTGTTTTGTAGAGTGTATCTACTTTTCCAAAGTGTCTGAGGTGCAGTATCGTAAACTACATCCTCATAATCTATAATTACATTAACATCTGTTGTGCAATGTGCTTTCTGACTATAAGAGGAAAGGCAACATTTGTTTCTCGAGCTGTAGCTCAGGTGATTGACACTTTGCAAGTTTTGCCTGTGTCCCAAATAACATGGATAGAGTTTGTTATGAGTTATCCATTGCTCCACCTGAGAGAAATCATCTTGAAGTACATTTTCAAGGTGAGAGGAATTTGAGCTGTGCATATATAATGTACTGTCATCTGTGTACATGTGCATAGACACTGATTTACAGACTATGGGCAATTCATTTATAAGTATGGAAACCAGTAATGGTCCCATAACAGAGCCTGAAATGGCCTCACAGGTAACATCTAGGAGGCTAGATTTGAAGCCAGAGATTGACACATACAGGAATCTTCCTGATAAATAGGAGTGAAAACACTTTAGTGCATGTACTCTAATACCTGAGCACCAAAATCAAAATCTAGGAATATTGCACCAGTCAACTGTCCCTGCTCCATAACGTACTTAATTTCATTGCAGATTTTTAGCAGGATTGTTACTGTGAAAAGGTTTGGGGAATGACATGAAGAAATTGGTCGTTTTGCAGGCATTGTTGGAAAGGAATATATTTTTATGCCATTGGATAACGTAGGTAGTAAAGAAATACACTTGGTCTATAGTTTGAGTTAGCAATTTTGTCACCCCTTTATAGATTAGGGATGATTCTGGCAGTTTTCATGCCTTGTGAATTTGGGTTGGGTACGGCTGGATGATGATGGAAAATCTAACAATGTTCGGACCAAGCAGGTTAACCTGTGTGGTCCCGGCACTGCTGCTTTAAATTTTAATTCATTCAGGTTGCACTGACTTCAGACAGTGGTGCCGGAGACCTGGCCAGTCGGAAGGAGTTCCTGTCATCCTTTTGCCTCCATCGGATATCTGCAGAGTCGTTTTGAAGGTAAGTCTGTCAATATTCATATAGTTTTTTCATTAAATCGTTGTTTTCCTGCAGGTCTTCTCGCTGTTGGATTGCTCGTAGTTACGGAAGCGATTACCACTGGGGAATTTGACCAGATGACATATTTGAGTTAGGAGGCAGTTTGCTTATTAATGACAGGATCACTAATCACACAAACATTGATTGCAACAGGTCTAGCCCACATTGGTTGTGTAGTTTAAGTGACTGGAACTCATAGGCAATCTACTCTTTACATAATGGGTTTCTCCTACGAGGCCTCACAAAATCAGTAAGATTGAATAAAATCTGAAATAACAGTGGAAAGATGCACTCTGACTCTACGCTTTAGAGAATAGATGTCCCATAGTTTTAAGAACTAAAACTGAAAAGAATAAAATCAGAATCAGAGTCAGGTATCAAACTCTATAACGGGGACAGTTGATAAAGTTACTGAGTGTTCTAATGTAAATCATTTTTGGATTTAAAATGTTGATTTTATGTATATAAGACACTATTGCTTAAGTCAGTGTTGGCTAACCTGTGACACTCCAGGTGTTGTGAAACTACAAGTCCCAGCATGCTTTGCCAATATATAGCAGCTTACTGCTGAAAGGGTATGCTGGGACTTGTAGTTTTAAAACACCTGGAGTGTCACAGGTTAGCCAACACTGGCTTAGGTACTAATAATGTCAGGCAAAATAACAGACTAGTAGTTAATGATTCAAGGAACATAAATTGATCCTATTTGGTTGGGAAATTAGTTAATTTAAATTTAGTGATTTGAATTGGTTATAGTTTTTGCCATTTTTAGAGGAAAATTACCATTATACAAGAAAGATATATCTCCAGTGGGAGGATCCACTGTGTAATCTCCCTCAGGCTACATAATAGGGTATTCTCTGCAGGGATCCAACTAAAAAACTCTCCTGTGCCACACTATACCCATCAGCTTCTTTAATAGTTCTGTAGTGTCTGTGTTGGAGGGCACACTCTGTCTTTCCAGCATACTCTGCTCTCAGATCTCTCTCCTTCCCCTGCTGCTGCCACACACACTTTCTCTTGCCAGCACCTCTCACTATCTGTTTTCTCCTTCCTTCTTGCCTCTCCTCCCACCTCAGAATCACTGCAGGGGCTGACCAAAGCTTCACCCTGCATTTCTATGGCAACATGATGTCCTGGCTGCATAGAAGAACAGGACAGTCTTGCTACATAGTTTTTTTTTCTGTGCTTTCTTTTGAGAATTTATATCCCACAGAGGTATTGGGCATATCCTGCAGTGTTCTGTGTAGTAGAGCAGAGAAGACCTACACCTATATTCATCAGCACATGTATCTTCAGATGTGCTCCTTGTTGAATACAGACGTATGCAGACTTGAATTAAATGCGTTCTGAAACAAACACACATTGCGCGTAGTGTGTGTGCCTTGATTAATCGGGCCCATTGCGTGTGTGTATATATACAAGCATGTTTCTCTGACTCCTGAATATCCTGCCGCAGTAATCTCCCTCTGACATCTGACTACCTTTGTCCCTTCCCCTAGTCTTCTCCCTCTGACTATTGAATATCCCTGCTCGAATCATCTGACCCCTCTTATCAGGGCCGTAACTAGGTCTGTGCGACAGGGGTGACAGCCCAGGGCGCAACGCTGAAGGGGGAGCGCAATTTAGGAGTATTTTAGTTTAATTTGGTTAAAATTGAGGGCTAGGGGGGCGGCATTTGTCTTTCTCGCCCCAGGCGCTAGAATTCCAAGTTACGGCTCTGCCTCTTCTATCTCTCATTACTATCCACATGGACTCACTTTTTTCCTACTTGCCTCTTCCCATGCTATTCTGCTGCAGCTCCACTGCACACTCTGCTCCTATGCTGCTCAGAAAGAAAGTGAGGAAGTATGAATCCACTTCCTCTCTGAGCATATTTGAGAGCATTAATCATGCACAGCTGGATTAATCTTTTTTACTGGGTCAGTAATTATCCCACCTGTTTCTACAGACAGAATTCATAAAAACATGAACTGTTGGTAGCTCTTAAGGGCTGGGATTGAGCACCTCTGGGTTATAGTATATTCCAGTGTACTTTGTTAAGTTATCCATTCTCTATATTGTAAAATACTGTGAGTAGAAGACATACAGTTAATACAAGATTACTGGGGTGCATAAGTTTGCAGAAAAAGATGGACACATTTGCAAAGGAGCTGCAGTTTACACAGGCAGAAGGGGAAAGTGTTTCAGTGGGCGCACAGACGGAAATTTTTTTTTGAGTCAAACGCATGGTTTAAACACATAGCAAAATCCATGATAGTTTTAATCCGTCACAGATGTTAGTTGTATGTTCCAGGTTTTGTGTATGTAACTTGTGTAGAGTAGCCAGAGTATAGCAGTATCAGTATATGATTCAATTTGCTAGTTTATGTAAAGATGTTAAGAACTATGACAGTGACTTTTAGCATCATTTATAGGTTGTGTTATAGAAGTATTCATTTACAATAAAGGATATTTAGAACATACTTGACAACTTTTTTTCTCCCCTCTGGAGATCCCGGAGAAGTGAAGTTCTACTGCAGAATCGGGTGCGGCACCACAAAATGCGCAACTTTGGCCCTATCATTGTGACGCAATGATGCAATCGTGTCATTTTGCTGCAGGGGATGGACCAAAATGATGGGATTTGGAGGCCCCCATCCATTTCACTATGAAGTGGGCAACATGTGGATGAATGGCTTGCACTTATGGGAGCCTGGGAAACCTACCTGGAATTCAGAAGTCTCCTGAACATCCTGAGAATGTGGCAAGTATGATTCAATGCCAAATATATACAGAGGATATAAATAATATACACACCCGGATTGAAATTGCAGGTGTTTGTGATGTAAAGCCTGAATCACCCTTATTGGAAAAATATGGGTCACAAGTATGATGCTATTTGCCAGCGAGTGCAGGAAAAGGTGCAAAAAGTATGTGAAATGAATCGTGCAACATTAGAAAATATCACTATTCCGTGGGTGAATTTTTTGCACCAGTGAAAATGGCTAATTCAATCGCCCCCTAAAGGTCTACAAAGGAGTAAGGTTATTATTAAACTATGTTGTTATTTCTTTTTTCTTTTTTTTCTTTTTTAAAACACAACAGCAGCTGGAGGATTTTATTATTATCCTTTTGTATTAATCCTTTTATTAAAGTAAATATATTGATTGTGCAAATTTATAGCTGGAAGTTAAATTAATTCTCTATTTGTTCTTTGGTACTTTACTAATATTTATTTATTCCGTTTGTAAATATTGATAATGTACTTTTGTAGAACTCTAAAATGTGTTAGTAAAATATGTTATTTTTTTTTGCTTTGTTTAAGGAAATTAATTGCAAACATTTTAAACTAATACTCTAGAAGTATTCCTAAGTCAATACTGCATTACTTCTCGTTTTTATTAATTTAAAGTATTTTTTTTAATGAATTTTGCCTACTGCTTTTAATTCATACTATATCAATAGAGGAGTACATAATCCCATGTCAATGCTTCATTAATCCTATATTATATTCAGGTAATTTCTATTAAATTCATAGTCAATTGTTTAAAGTTATTGTAATAATCTACATATTGGCATATTGTGCGTGTTGCATAATTTATCACTCACTACACATATGGTACTTTTTATGTGCTTCTGGAGCTGCCATTACCAGGAGTATATAGCTGTATAATGTGTGATCAAGTTGCTCATCTGGAACCCCAGATTGTGAATAAGCGACTTCAAAATTATGGTTCAGAGATCAGGGCTGGACAAATCCCAGAAGCCAGGTAGCCAACATGCCAAAAAAATGACTCCTGACAATAAAATGTTTAAAGTAATTTCTATTAATACCAATGATTGCACATTTTATCTGGATCTTTAAAAAATTATGTTGGCTGCTAAATTTGATTGACTGGCGCCCGAGCTCTACATTTTTTGTTCTTCTCTGCCATAGATGACATAGAAAAAAAATTGCTGCTCAAAGGTAGTTTTTTCTTGAATACTACCTGTAGCAGGCGATGGAAGTAATTTATGAAGTTCAAAACATCTGCTTTGCAGCACTATTGTAGTCTTAGACCCATGTGTGCCTTGATTTGTGTCTAGATTTCTACTGGGGCGCATAGGTTTGCAGAAAAAGATGGACACATTTGTAAAGCAGCTGCAGTTTGCACAGACAGAATGGGGAATTGGGCCTTCGTGTTCCTACGAAGGCTAGGATTGGCGGGCCTGTTTTTTTGGATTTCAGTTTATGGCATAAGATTATTGAAATGAAATAAAGGAATTTAATTCCTTTCAATTGAGGCACACTGGTGCAAGACCAAAGAATTTTGTGGTGCACCTCATAAATGACCTCCACTTTGTTGTAAAAATTATTCTGTTGCGGTTGATATTGCAATGTATAACCTGGGTTTTTGTGTACCTACATAGCACTAATGACGGAACAAATAGAGCTTTGGAATTATGATAAGGACAGTTTTTACAGTTTGTACTTCTATTGTACTCTAATAGATTGTGACAACGGGGCTAATTTGGTAGGGTGTATAAAGAAAAGGTGAAGCTGCTGTACTGTTCAGACAGCTGTGCACCAAATGCAGTATACACAAAAATGTAGAAAACTATCCCAATGTGTCACAAATAGGACCTACCTCAAAATAATTCTTTGTGTTATTAGAAGACTAATTGTGCCCAAAGTGTACAGAAACACAAAGTGTAGGCGTGGGCCAGGAAGAGGGCTGCCCAATGGGCCTTACCTGACTCTGGCAGCTTTCGTTGGCAGTAGGCGGTAACTGTGATAGTTCTTTTGCCTTCCCCTGCTGCTTCTTCTGGTTGGAGTCTTCAGCAGTCTTCTTTCTTGACCCCACAGCTCTTCGGGCTCTGTCACCATCTTCTGTTTTCTCTGCTGGTTTCTTTCTTTTATCCAGCACCTTTTTTGTTGATCCAGCCGGCTTCTTTCTTCTCTCCCGCGCCTTCTTTCTTGACCACGGTGTCGATTCTTCTCTTGAGCTCCTCACAGGTCTCTCTCTGCTGGCGGACTAAGACCACAGCGCACGGGATGGCAATGTAATAGCCGTCCTGTGGGCAAGGAGCCATGCCAAATATTCAAATAGCCAACAGTTAGGCCTGATGGGTTCACAGTTCCGAACACTAATTGGCGGGCAGCGCATTGTTTTTGATTCTCTGTCACCAACCTGGAAGATTATTATTATTATCGTATTGTAAAGCGCCACAGTGCTCCACAGCACCGTACAGTATGGAAAACAGGACATACATAAAACAAGGACATACAATGCATAAAAAATAAATGCAGACATAAAAACAAAGGGCATGGAGCACTCTGCTCATTAGAGAGCTTAAATTCTAAGTGTAAGAGGGCATAGAGTAAAGAATGGGACAGTTGTGAGGTTGTATTAGTATTAATAGTATCATCAGGGATAAGGTAAGCTTTAAAAAAGAGATAGGTTTTTAGAGAACGTCTAAAGATTTGAAGTCTGTGGAAATCCTGATTGGGCTTGGTAGGGAATTCTATAAGTGGGGAGCAGCACGGTAGATGTATTTTAGGCGCGAGTGAGAGGTGGTTACCAGAGATGAGAAAAGGCACAGGTTAGAGGTAAATCTAAGAGGGTGGGAGGGAGAGTATTTTGATATGAGATTTAAGATGTATGATAGGGTGGTGTAGGGAATAGCAAAGTGGTGCAGCAGATGTGGAGCGGTGAGAGAGGAAGATCAGTCTTGCAGTAGCATTTAGGATGGATTGAAGTGTGGATATATGGGTGTCAGGAATGTCAGATAGCAAGAGGTTGCAGTAGTCAAGACAGGGGATGATGAGAGAATGGATAAAGGTTTTGGTAGCATGTTGAGTAAGAAAAGGGCACATTTTGGCAATGCTTTTAAGGTGGAATCGATGGGACTGGGAGAGAGTCTGAATGTGAAGAATAAAGCAGAGGGCAGAGTAAAGTGTGACACCAATGCAGCGGGCTTCGGAGACAGAGGAAATTGTGGTGATATTAACAATAAGGGAGATTTGAGGGGAGGTGGTTATTCTGGCAGGAGGGAAGATAATAAGCTCTGTATTGGATATGTTGAGCTTTAGTTAGTGTTGGGACATCCATGTGGAGATAGCTGAAAGACAGTAGGTTACACAAGATTGTACAGAAGGGGAGAGGTCAGGGGAAGAGATACAGATTTAGGAGTTGGAGAAACTAGAGGTGAAGCAGTAGCAGTAGAAGACAAGGTCAAAGGAGTGTCCATTACAGTCAGTGGAAGATGAGGTCCACTAGGACCAAAGGAGGAAGTAAGTGAAAGAAGTTTAGTGGTGGAAGAGGCAGTGGGATTATCAATGGGAATGTTGAAATCACCTAGTATGAGAGTGGGCAGGTCAAAGGATATTAAATAAGTGAGCCAGGTTGCAAAATTGCCAAGAAATTTGGAAACTGGACCTGTGAAGCAATAAATGAAAGAAGGAGGAATTACCTACACTGGATTGCAGGTCTGGTGAGTGTTTCCTTCTTTTCTTCACCCTCTTATCTTCACTCTCTTCACAGGCTCCGGGGGTCACCAGCTCATATTTCCCCCTCCTTTTTTCGTTGTGGTCCTTCCTCTCGGTGACTTTTGCCTATTACCAGCACATTCGAACCACATCCGCTGTCTCCTAATCGGGAAAGCCCTCTTACATAGGACCCAATCCGGCCTGTTACCTTCGTCAACAAGAGCAGGTACCCAGGGGTCTATTCAACTCACATTACTATGAGGTTGACAAAGGTCTAGATAAGCCCCTGGCTCTAGGCTTTCATTATAATTAGTGTTATTTCACGGCATTGATTTACATGATATAGCATTACATATGTACATTTGCTAGTGATGCTACAGTATTTTGCAGGAATTTAAAGTATATATTTGGTATATTGTTGTTATATTCAAAGTCATGAGCACAAAATATAACATATGTTTATTCCTTGTATGCAAGCTACAGTGTTTATGTTGTTGGTGAACTGTGACACCCTTCTGTACTGTATAACAATACAATGATATCTGAGCAACAAATAACCACTTTTGAAGTATTGTACACCTATGCATGCTTAATGGCATGAGTGGGCATTTTGATCACATACTTCCACATCCCCCTGCAGCAATTTTCACTCTTATGCCGCCGCTTCACTATTACGTAGAAAACAGATGTGCTTCTCCTTTATAGGAGTAGTGCATCTGCTTCTTGTTTTATTGTCACCGCTAATGGGCCCTAGGGGGCACCTGGGGAAGACAATATTACCTTATGGGAAATACAGCACAGGATAAAAGTTCACTTAGCCACTTGGCAATTGTGACATTTAGGTCAATATTTGGCACTGTCACTCTACCCTAAGTTCTCTATCCCTCCTCTGCTGTTGTAACCAGAGCTTCCTCATTTTTACTAAGTATCCTGCCAACTTCAGCTACGCTTAGGACACAATAAAGTGCAGTCTTTCACCCATTTAGTGAATCTCAAAGACTTCTGGAACCTCCCTCCTGGATCTCAGCTGCACACACTCGAGCGCTTAGCAGTATTTACTCAAGCAGGAATCTCAGCAGTTAGGCTCATTCAACATCATTTAAAGGGGATTGGAAACAATTATATATAAACAAATGTAGCCTTTTGGTTTAGATCTCTCCCTCCAATGAGACAAAACTTGGAGGTTTAGTGTTTTGCTCCAGGCACCCAAATTACATTCTTAGAAAGGCATCACATACACAACCACACATTACTCATGCACTAAACTGGGCATTTATGTAGATTTTTGCAGCAAGTGCCTTGATAACATCTTGAGTGTATTACCATTATTGTGGCAGAAACAGTGGAACAATCCACAGGCATGTGAAGATAGTGTATATTGTTCTGTAATTTATTGTACATAGCATTACTAATAATGCAATATTGTACTTATGTATTGTGTAAGAGGTATTTATTTATATGTGCTTTTTCCACTACAACTCCTTATCCATGTGTACAGTCCAGTATAGTGGTTTAGTAGTACCCCTTTACTTGTTGAAAATTGAAATTACACAATAGCTAGAAAGGCAACACTGTAATGCAGTCCTTGTAGGTTTGTTCTGTTAGTACTACTATACTCTACTGTCCTTTATATACTCTCCAGTACAGTGGTCCAGCTATACCTATCTATCTGCTGGAACTTTTAGTTCCAGATACAAATGGGAAGTCTTACCTTTGCTAAACATAAATTAACATAAAAGAAAAATACCATAAAGAAATAGAGACATTAATAGTTTTCTATATTATTGCTTTATTTTTTATTTTAAAAAATGCATATTTGCTGTGGGTCCCTAAACTTTAAAAAAACAAACAAACAAACAAACAAACAGGTTGGTACAGTGTGCTCACACTACTTGAATATGGGAAAATATATGGAAAGGAAAAAAATACAGAATTACTGAAAAAATTGCTTGATCAATCTGACATGAACAGTAGATGGGGTAAAACTTGCCATAGAATTTCAGTAGTCCTCTGGTATGACATGTATGGACATAATACATATATTAAACTGACTCAATTCTCCCAAATTATATTATAATATGTGGATGCACACATTATAAAGAAACTAAATTACTTCTCACCAATTCCAGGGGGGTGAACGAAATTCGAACACATTTTAGAACATGACTGTCATTTAATAATCCTAGGCAGTGTTTAAAACTCTGAGCAGTAGTTGGGGCACCAGAATGGCGAGTTTTAACTTGCCTGGCGATATCGGTCGTCTTCAGGTCTGACATAAATTCCGGGACAGACATTTGTAAGGAAGGGAAAAAAAATTACACTATTAAACTGTGCAGCAACCACTGTGCAGTACTTTATAAACACCAGGGGACACTACATGCCATTCATTTCTCCCCAAGTCATTTGTGGACAAAACAAATACCTGTACATCAAGGGCAACGCAGTGGCAAGTAATTTTTGTAATTAATTTGGTTTTCTTAATAGAATTCTATAATTAATTATTTTTATAAATAAATCTAACAATAATGCTAACAAACTATAATTGTTTTGACTTATGTAATTGATTGATGCTTTTGTGTCCCAAATAATGTTCCCACCCATAAAATCAATATCTTCCAATATAAATAAACAAGTTTAAAATAATAAAAAAGATACATTTTCTTTTTTAAAGACCTGTTTGTATACAGTGGCGATGCTGTATTATGTTAGTGTGAATGTTAAAGGTCCGGTTTATAAAATGTGTCTACAATACTATTTTGTGCTTAAAAAAATCTGTGCACAGATAATTTTAACTATAGTTGATAAACTCTGAAATTAATATACCGATTAATCCAAACACAACACACTTTTTAACTCTCTTGAAGCAATTTGTCATGCTTAAGCCTAATGCACTGGATCTCTTAACTTTATACTATAAAAGGTGACAATTTTTATATTGCAGTTACCAGCAGGACATGTTCATGCCGCTTATAGAGTTTAATATAAAAGATAGTACTTTATTTACAACGTAAACTGTCAAAGACTTGGCTTTAAGGTTACAGAGCAAAGATAACGAAGATAAAAAAAAATGCTTACAAAATGATAAATATTTTCATTAAAAAAACTTTAAAACTCCAAAGTTCAAAGATATGTTTTTCTCTCCTTATATCTTCTCCCAAACTAATCTAGTTTCAATTTAATTCCATATTTCAGAGCTGTCAGTGTTCGTAGTACAGGTTTTCAAGCACAATCCATTTTTTATGAGGCTGATCTTGGCGACAGCTTTATTTCACAAAGCAATCTTAAACTTTGTCTGGCAGGAGATGGGTCACAAAAGGTCAAATATTCTGTGCTGGTAGGTAAAGGAACTTATTAAATATGGCGTTTGTTAAACCGATGGGACAACTTCAGGATGGATGACATGTGAATGCTCTGAAATGAAAGCTAAATACTCAAACTGTGGTTTTTAGACATGCTATGGATGGGTGTTTAACCAATGTTGCCAGGAATAAGTGGTCATTCAGTTTAAAATGCAAACACAGAAATTCAGACAGTCAGCCTTATAGCTCTACACAAAGCAGAGGTAAATGCGGAATTTGCATTTCCATTTATCAACCAACTAGTGCTAAATTGCTTTTTTTCTCTTAATTAATGCAAACCTAAGTTAATAAAAGCCACTAAATTTGATTTGAACTTTCACATGAAAGCAAGGGAGTGGCTAAGCCGATTCCTTGCACACATCAGCCAATCACCTTGCTATGGGTCTCTTTTACTTGCATTGCCAATCCAGTTACCACCTCTTGCTTTGCATTGTAGTTTTATAAAGAAGTATCTTATTCTCAATAGCTGCCTACAACCATGTATTCACCTATTTCAAACACAATATAATCAATATAAAATTGACACAGTGCTGGCAGCTCCCGGGAAAGAACCACATGGCAGGGTAGTTATCGAAGACACACCAGAACTGGCCAAGCTGCTTTGTACTGAGAGGACTGATCGTGAGGTATAAGCTGACGTCAAAAGATTGTAGAAGTTAGAAAAGTGATGGATGAAGCTAAAATTAAGGGACTGGAGAAAGAAGAATAATGGGGGACGAAGCTGAGGTCAAAGGATTGGAGAAGGTAAAATCATGATGTTTGGTCAAAAAAAACAAGTCTTCTTCAAAGCATAACCAGAGTAATTCATAACAAAACTTTACTCCTGTAAAGGTTTAGTAGAACTGAGGAATATTTTGATTGACCCTTTTCACTGAACGGTTGATTGCAGAGTAAAGATAGCTGTGCACTAGTCCAGGTGAGATGAATAGCTAGATTGCTGTTCTTGGCAGAGTGCTGATTACATGATTTGAGAAAAGGTGTTTGTATCTGTCATTGTGAACTGTTTCCTGACAGTTGTCATCTGGGGCTAGTGTTGTAAAGCTTCACAAAAATTTACAAATGTAAAAATATAACAAATGATCACAAAGGCTCACAAAACTTTACACCAAAACCTAAAACACATCCATAACTACTTATAATCATCTAAGTTCTCACTCAAAACATGTCAATCTAACTCTGTAATTGCAACTTCAAATCTATTTTCCCCACAGTCATCATGTCATACTGATCCTTAGGAAATCTTAATAAAAAAACTGTCAATATCTGTTATGGCTACCAGCTATTATCATAAGCTTACAGAACTGCTGGTAGAAGTCTTCACCTACAGCAGCTGCTTTTCCCATATAGCTAGATATGCTCACAGGTACTCAGATGCCCTCAAGTCTTAAACTCAATGTAGTGCAAGCTTAGGAGTAATGCCGCAGCCCAGGAATAGGAGGTGATGACAGCAGGCAATGTAGTTACTAACAAGCTGGGGGTCAAGGGCAGGAGCAATCAGCGAACATGGGTTCAGGCAAAGATCAGGGCCGGCAGCAAACAAGTGTATCTGAGTCACAAGCAAAGGTCAGAGTCACAAGCAAATAATCAGAAGTCCAGGAACACAAGCCAAAGGTCATACAAAGAAAACTATCCAGAAATAAGCACAGTAGAAAGGAGCAGGTCAGCAACCAGGAACTGAACAGTATAACTGGCAGGGAGGCTAAGCCCACCCTGTCTTAAATACTATGATGGGCCAATCAGGAAAGAGAAGGCCCAGGGCCGGAAAATAGCCCTGTTTTCATAAATGGCAGGGCTCTAGCTGGAATTGAAAATGTCCCTGCACATTCTCCTAATAAGGGCCACATACAAGATTACATCATTTTATATCTTCGCACACACCCAGCTGCTAGATCATACCGGGACGCGGCGCTATTAGCAAAGAGTGTACCGACCGTTGTCCTGGCAACGGTCAAGATGAAAGAGGAAATGATATCCTGGTCATCATGGTGAAGCCAGGATAAAGCTGAGGAAGGAGCTGAGAGTTGCGGCTGCTAGGAGTACCACCGCGGCTCATGACAGTACCCTCCCCTTGAAGAGAAGGGGCTTGTCAGCATGCAGGCGTCTCTGCGGAACCCAAGATCTTTCCAGTGTACAAGGTAATTAAAATGGCCTTGAACTTTCTTGGAATCCAATATATTCTCCAAAATGAACTTGTGGCATCCATTTACATTGACTGGACGCGGTCTGTGTGGTCTGTGAAATTTTAACTTATTAGATGAGACAACAGGTTTCAATAGAGAACAATGGAATGTGTTCAGAATTTTTAAAGATGGAGGCAAATTAAGTTTGAAAGCCATTGGATTGATCTTCTTGATAATAGTAAATGGTCCAATGAACCTGTTTCCTACAAGGCTGCTTGAGCTTGATGTTCCGAGTGGAGAGCCAAACTTTATCACCGACTTTAAAGAAGCAAGCTCTATGATGACAATCCGACAAGGACTTTGATTTGAAGGATGTCTGAAGCAAAGCAGAGTGGACTTTCTGCCAGATAATACTGAGCCATGAGGCAGTAGCAGAAGCTCTGGGAACACCAGGAGATGTTATAGAGGAGAAAGAGTTCACCCTGGGATGGAAACCAAGGTTGCAGAAAAAACGGAGATATGGGGGTTGAGGAATGACAATAATTGTTATAGGCAAATTCAGCCAACGGGAGTAGAGAGAACCAGTTATCATGAAATTTGGAGATGTACAAGCGAAGGAACTGTTCCAGGGACTGATTAGTTCTCTCTGTCTGGCCGTTGGATTGCAGATGGTAAGCAGATGATAGACTAACCTTCATTCCCAGCAGACTGCAGAAAGATCTCCAAAAGTAGGCGACAAATTGGGAGCAACGACCAGAGATGATGTCCTCACAAAGATCGTGTAACCAAAAAATATGTTGAATGAATAATGAGGCCAGTGTTCGTGCATCAGGTATTTTAGGTAATGGGTCAAAGTGGGCCATCTTACTGAAGCGATCCACGACCATCGATATGGTAATGTGACCAGATGACCAACAATGAAATCCATCAAAAGGTTTGTCCATGGTTTAGCTGGAGTAGACAAAGGCATAAACTGAGCCAAAGGACGGCTTCTGGAGGATTTGTTTCTGGCGCATTCTACACAGGAAAGGAAATAACTTCGAACATCAGAAGATAAGGTGGGTCACCAAACTCAAAGTGAGAGTATTTCGATGGTCTTAGATATTCCTGGATCCTCAGCAGATTTGTTTTCATTGCATTCGGCGAGTACTGATTTCCTAAGATGAACTGGAAGGAACAGCCTGTCGGTAGGGATTTCAGCAGAGGCAATTCTTTGAAACTGGCGAAGCGTAATTCCAAGTTCTTGCATCAAACCTGCATGAATCAAGGAAGATGGAATGATGGGCCGAGGATCCAGAGGTGGAGCATGACAGGACATAAAGATCCGAGAGAGTACATTGGCTGTGAGATTCTTAGAGCCTGGCCGAAATGTAATTAAAAACTTGAAAAAAGTAAAAAAGAGGGCCTATCGAGCTTGCCTAGGATTCAAGGTTTTGCCGGCCTGAATGTACTGAAGGTTTTTATGATCCATGCAGATAGTGATTTGATTGGTGACTCCTTCCGACCAATGTCGCCACTCTTCCAGAACCCATTTGATGGCTAATAATTCGCGGATGCCCACATTATAATTAATCTTTGCGGCTCAGAATTTTCGTAAGAAATATGCACAAGGATGCAGCCTTTGGTTTCCGAGGATCCCTCTGAGAAAGAATAGCACCAGCCCCCATATCTGAAGCATTCAATTCAACTGTAAATGGAAGTTCTGGTATTGGATACCTGAGGACTGGAGCAGATGTAAAGCATCTTTAAGGGTTGAAATAGATGCTAAAGCTGCTGGCAACCAATTACTTGTATCAGCACCTTTATGCGTAAGAGCAGTAATAGGTGTGTCAGGGTTCCCAAGGTAAGACCACGGAGAGAAAGTAGGTGAAGAAACACAGGTAATACAGGTTCAGGATGCAAAACTAGTAAGGTAGTAATATAACCACAGTTCTTAACAGTGGAATAGGCAATGCTGTAAAGCGATAGAGAGATGCAGTAGTCAGCGGGTTGCAGGGTGGATACCTCTGAAAGAGGTGGTGAGATGAGTAGCTTGCAAATTGCAGGGTTGGATACCTCTGGAAAGGTGGTGAGATGAGTAGCCTGCGGATTGCAGGGTTGGATACCTCTGGGGAGGTGGTGAGATTATTAGCCTGCGGGTTGCAGGGTTGGATACCTCTGGGAAGGTGGTGAGACGAGTATCCTGCGGTTTGCAGGGTTGGATACCTCTGGAATGGTGATGAGATGATTAGCCTGTGGGTTGCAGGGTTGGATACCTCTGGAAAGGTGGTGAGATGTGTAGAACAGGTAGCAATAATATGCAAGGCGTTACAATAGGATAGTGGAGTAGACACAGTGTCTGAGATGATCTGCGGGTAGATGCGCTGGGAACTTCAGACAACAGATAGCAATAATCTGCAGAGCGTTACCACAGGATACTGGAGTAGACACAGTGGCTGAGATGATCTGCGGATAGATGTGCTGGGAACTGCTGACAACAGGTAGCAATAATCTGCGAGCGTTACCACTGGATACTGGAGTACACACAGTGGCTGTGATAATCTGGGAATAGATGTGCTGGAGATTCAGAGAACAGGTAGCAATAATCTACATAGGGTAACCACAGGATACTGGAGTAGACACAGTGGCTGAGATGATCTGCGGATAGATGTGCTGGGAACTGTAGACAACAGGTAGCAATAATCTGAAGAGCGTTACCACAGGATACTGGAATAGACACAGTGGCTGAGATGATCTGCAGATAGATGTGCTGGAAACTCAGAGAACAGGAGCCAGAGAACAGGAACTGCAACACAGGTAAATGCAACAGATGATCTGGCAAAGGTTGCTTGGGACAGGCAGGCTTATATAGGCCAGAAGCAGGTGTTTAAGCTTCCAGCAAACAAGACAGGTAAGAGCAGTCTAAGTACTATAGTGGCCTCTTTGGTGAACAGTGGTACTACAGGCAGGATACAATTATATAAAAAAGATCCAACAAAATACCTGCAGACATGAGCTGCAGGATGCAGGTCGTGACAAGGTGCCACTAGTACTGAGAATGAACGGATGAACCTCCGATAATAATTGGCAAAGCCAAGAAATCTCTGAATGGCTTTCAAATTAGTGGGAAGCACCCAATCCTGGATGGCTCGCACTTTGTCAGGATCCATTGAGAACCCAGTGGGAAAGATGACATAACCTAAGGAGGTAACACGAGTTACCTCAAAACCACATATTTCGAGCTTAGCATACAGAGGGTGCTGATGCTGTTTAAGGAGCACTTCACGGACTTGCTGGTGGAGCTGAGCCAAAAACTGCAAATAGATTAAAATATCATCCAAGTAGTCTACAACAAATTTGCCTAAGAACTCCCGCAGAACATCATTGATTAAAATTTGAATCACTGCAGGAGTGTTGCAGAGGCCGAACGGCATAACCAAATATTCATAATGGTCTAAGTGGGTATTGAAGACTGTTTTCCACTCATCTCCTTCTCTTATCCGAATCACATTGTAGGCGCCCCGCAGGTCAATCTTAGAGAAGATAGTGGGCGTTTTCAGTTGATTTGAAGAGTGTAGAGATGAGAGGAAGCGGGTATGTGTTTTTGACCGTAATTTTGTTCAGACCGCGAAAGTCAATGCAAAGTCTCAAGCTGCCATCATTCTTGGCAACATAGAAACACCCGGCTCCTACCAGAGACTTGGAAGGTCAAATGAACTTTTTCTGAAGATTGTCTTTCACATACCGCTCCATTGCCTGGGTCTCAGGAATGGACAGAGCATATAAACATCTTTCAGGCAACTTAGAACCAGGGATAAGATTGCGCAATCATATTCCCCATGAGGGGGAAGAAAGTCCACCTTTTTCTTTGAAAATACATCATGAAATTCCTGGTAGGGAGCAGGAAGGGATTCCAGACTAGGCCAAAGGACTCAAAGCTGTAAAGACAAGCAGACTGATGAACACTCAGGACTCCAGTGAATGATCTCTCCTTTCTTCCGATACGGGGATCATGGCCTTAAAGCCAAGGATGCCCCAGAATCAAAGAAGTGGAAGGACATGAGATCAAATAGAATGAGAGAACCTCAGAATGGAGGATACCGACAGATAACTGAACAGGTGGAGTTCTGGCAAGAATCCTGGCTCCAATCAAGGGGGTTACCATCCAATCCACAGATGGTGATACCTGATTCCAACCTAATCGAGGGAATACCAAGAGTCTGGGAGAAATTGAGGTCAAGGAAATTACCGGCTGCACCACTATCGAAAAAGGCTGAAAGATCAGTAAACTGAGCACCATACACAAGGCGAGCAATCAACACAGAATTTTCTGAAGAGATTATTTGAAGACCTAGGCAGACGTCTTCTCCAACACCTAGGCCTGTTCTTTCCCAGCTTGTTAGGGCAAGCACAGAGTGGGTGACCCTTGTTGTCACAATACATGCAAATGCCCAGGGAATGTCGTCTGGAACGTTCTTCTGAAAAGAGACAGTAGGCGCCTAGCTGCATGGGCTCCGGAACGTTCAACAGTGCGGAGTAAGAGATTGGCGGAGAGCCAGAAGAAACAGAGATATCTCTCTCCGCTTTCCTTTCCGTGATCCTACAATCAATCTTGATTACCAACAGCATCAGGTTTTCCAAGGAAGTAGGCATAGGGTACTGCACAAAAGAATCATTGATTTGCTCACTATCAGTGGACCATCGCTTAAACTCTGCTCAATATTCTTCGGTGGTGCATCGCCTCTGTTTCAAGGCCCTGATATGAGACTCTGCCAAAGCCACCTGGTCCAGGTAGTCATAGAGCAGACCCTAGGCATTAAAGAAAGCATCAACTGATTGCAGAGAGGGACTGAGGATCATCTTGGAGCAGAGAGATTATGATTCTAACTGTTTGCTGCTCAAATCCTGAAGAACGTGGTCTTATGCGAAAATAGAGCTTACAACTCTTTTTAAAGTTGCAGAATAAGACTCTATCACCAGAGAAATGATCGGGTAACTTCAATCTGGCCTCTACTGCGGGGCCCGAAGGAGCTTGCTGGCTTTGCGAGGTACTAGAGGTTTCTTCTTGTGTAGTCAACCAGTGTGAAAGTCCTTGAACCATCTGTGACAAGACTTGGGCTGGAGAAAGATTTGTTCCATTATCATCCATGGAAATTTCCCTTCAAGGACTTCACTGGCTGGTTATAATGTTATGGCTACCAGCTATTATCATAAGCTTATAGAACTATCGACAGAGGCCTTCACCTATAGCAGCCACCTTTCCCATAGAGCTAGATATGCTCACAGGTACTCAGATGCCCCCAGGTCTTAAACTCAATGTAGTGCAAGCTTATGAGTAATGCCGCAGCATGGAAATAGGAGGTGATAACAGCAGGCAACACGGTTAGGAACAAGCTGGGGTCCAAATGCAGGAGCAATCAGCGAAGACAAGTTCAGGCAAAGATCAGGGCTTGCAGCAAACAAGGGTATCCGACTCACAAGCAAAGGTCAGGGTCACAAGCAAAAAATCAGAAGTCCAGGAACACAAGCCAAAGGTCATGCACAGAAAACAATCCAGGAATAAGCACAGTAGAAAGGAGCAGGTCAGCATCTAGGAATTGAAAGCTATAACCGGCAGAGAGGCTAAACCCACACTGTCTAAATAATATGATGGGCCAATCAGGAAAGAAAAGGCACAGAGCTGAAAATCAGCCTCAGGAGGCTGTTAATTAATTACTATTTTGGGGCCGGAATTGAACATAACATTACCCAGGAACATATATACAATAATGAATTAGCCAGTTTTCATAAATTGCAGTGCTCTAGATGGAATTGAAAATGTCACTGCACATTCTCCTAATAAGGGCCACAAACAAGATTACATAATTTTATATCTGAGCACGCCCGGCTGCTAGATCATGCCGAGATGTGGCGCTATTACCAAAGAGCACCCCGACCGTTGTCCTGACAGTGGAAGGGACAGAAGAGAAAGTGACGTCCCTGTTAGCATGGTGGTGGCCGGGACGGGGCTGAGGAAGAAGCGGGGAGTCGCGGCAGCTAGGGGCACCGCTGCGGCTCATGACAACATTTTTTTCCTGTTCAGCTCCTGTTTCCTAGCTCATCTTCCAATAAAAGGTTTTCCCTCTTAACTCACTCCCTCCTGTACTCCACTCTGGCTGACTCTGTAGCTATGGAGGTTTCTGTGTCTGCCAGCCGTTCATCTTTCCCAACTCTCTTCTACTGGATATCTATCATACCCCCCCACCTTGCATTTCTTTTCATGTCTGTGTTAACTGGTACCAGTTTCATCAAATCATCCTATCTGTCCTCCAGTAATATGTATTAGGGTGCCTAGGATCACTATGGCTGCATACTAGTGTTCGGGCTTGACTGCCTTGAGAATGATTGTTCTGAGAGACATACTCTGGAACTGTCACTCACCGGACTGTGAGTGCTACTTCCCGTGTATTCAGGAACCGTGGCCGTCCGCCATCCTGAGGGTCTGCGCATGTGCAGCCCTTTCAAGCCTTCAGTACCTGTTGCTTTTTATTGATTGGATGATCAGGCAACCCTCCCTATTTAAACCACCTGTGATCATTACCTGGTTGCCTGATCTTGGAGTCTCATTCCCCATGAGCCTCTGAAGGTGTTCCCGTGTTTCCTCGTGTATTCAGCTCCTGCTGATTCCTGTTTATTCTATTGTGGTTTCCAGACCACTTCTACTCTCGTGTGTTCATCGTGTCTGCAACCAGCTGATTCCTATCCGCTGCCTCCGTTGCTTCTACAGAGTTCCTGCTCACTTCAACTCTCCTGTGTTCATCGTGTCTGCAACCAGCTGATTCCTATCCGCTGCCTCCGTTGCTTCTACAGAGTTCCTGCTCACTTCAACTCTCCTGTGTTCATCATGTCTGCAACCAACTGATTCCTATCCGCTGCCTCCGTTGCTTCTACAGAGTTCCTGCTCACTTCAACTCTCCTGTGTTCATCGTGTCTGCAACCAGCTGATTCCTATCCGCTGCCTCCGTTGCTTCTACAGAGTTCCTGCTCACTTCAACTCTCCTGTGTTCATCGTGTCTGCAACCAGCTGATTCCTATCCGCTGCCTCCGTTGCTTCTACAGATTTCCTGCTCACTTCAACTCTCCTGTGTTCATCGTGTCTGCAACCAGCTGATTCCTATCCGCTGCTTCCGTTGCTTCTACAGAGTTCCTGCTCACTTCAACTCTCCTGTGTTCATCGGGTCAGCGCTCCGCTGCTTCCATCTCTACTACTGGATATCAGACCGCCTCACCTCTCCCGTGTTCTTCATGTTACAGTTCCACTTACTACTGCTTCCAGAGTATTGCCTCTTTAATGCTGGTTACCTGCTGTGCGCTGCACCAACCTGATTACCGCTTCCACCTTCCAGTGGTCTCTCCTCCTGCCGGCCTTCAGCCGTTCAGGTATCCCTGCACGTCTCTCTGACAGCCTGCTCTCCTGAACCGCGGTATGCATACTTCTTATTGACTTTGCTTGTGTATTGCATGTCCATCTGGACTGAGTTGTGTTCTCCTCCGGAGTCTCCTATCCACTGAGGCTATTGCTGCCATTGACTTTGTTTCCTATTGCCTGGATAGTTATTGTGACTTTGTATACATAAGCAGTGCTGCTCAGTTGTCATTGTATTGTGGATATCATCGTGGAATCAAGTTCTGTGTGCCCCGTGTATACTCTGCATTACATTCATCTCCTCGTGCCCCTCCTCACATATATATTGCAGTGGTACAACTTGCTGATGCAGACCACTGACTTCCCTGTTACCTACCTTCACCTGGATTCCATTCCTGCATCTAGACAGCGGTACAACTTGCTATACGCAGACCGCTGGCTCTCACTACCTCCTCGCTACTCCTGGACATTACTCCTCCTATAGCAGTGGTACAACTTGCTATACGCAGACCACTGACTTTCCTCACGTTTCCTTGTCCATCTAGTTCCTCGTGTACAGTCATCTACTCATTACCATCGCTGCTAGTCATAGACTTTCCTCGAGCATTCTCTCACCATCTGCTGTTTCTCCTGTTCCGTTGTCACCCTGCTACCAGAATACCATTTTACCAACTATATTACTCTGGTAAGTCCATCATCTGGTGATTCCTGGGCAAAGACTCCTAGTGCCCGTGACAGGAACAGTGAAGTTAAGCCCTGTAATAACCCAGAGGTGGGAGGGAGACTGAGCTACTGCCAGGTGGTATACTGAAGGGTACTAAAAAGGAGGAGATAAGGATAACCCATTCCAGCACCCCTAAGCAAATGAAGAAAAAAACTTGATGCTGTATCTGTCACTGAGAGTCTAGTATAGATATGAGTGTTTTATGCCCTGAAGCACATGTGGATCAAACATTTTGCTTCTTGTGATGAAACTGTCTGTGCTGCCTCTTGGGGCATGTATGACAGTCTTTTCAGGGTTTGAGTCTGAGTTCTAAGAGGGAGCTTCTAGAACACAGAGTCAGACAAGCAGGTAATGATGTGGACAGTTAGGAATGTTAGCTCATGAGTACCACTCAGGCAGGAGACTGTCACCCAGTTTTGGCTTTGAGCTGTAGTGTGAGTGTGGGTGTTTGCTCTGAGAGATGCACATGAGGTTTGAGACTGCACTTGTCATTGCCTTTTGTATAGCTGAGGATGGAAAGAGGTGACCTGTGACCAGAACAAGTGAGTGAGCTGAGATGACCACAGTTGTGCAAGGGTAGACAAATGGGAGTTAGATATATGCAATATTGTCAGCTCTTGTCATGAGTGCCAGGAACATTAGGTGGAATGTCCCTCTCACACCTGCTAATGGCGAATGTGGCAGTTTAAAGGCTTTTTGATGGGGAAGATCCATCAGAATTTGCCCCATTACAATTTGGTCACCGTGACATGATACTAAACATTTTAATGTTGGGAGTCTTGCCCACCACTCCAGGAGTGTTGGGAGGAGCCCCTGTGCTATTTAGCATGGGGCTGGTTGTCTCTAGGAGGGGTGACTGTTTGCTTGTGTTTGGCAGACCCCACTTTCTAGAGGCTCCAGCACTATGCTGAACAGCATGAGAAGTGCAGATCTTGCGCAGAGTGGAGGGGTTGTTCTGGGAAATATTTTGAGACAAAAAAGAGATGTATGTTGGTGCAGTTTTGTTAATGGCCTTGTATGTTAAAATAAATGCTTTATATTTGATTCATAAATGGGCAACCAATGTAGGGATTGACAGAGGGAAGCATATTTTGCAAGTGTAACCCTTTGGACCCAGCGCTCACCTGCATGGAGATGTTGGTTGCCGGGAGTTGAGTGACAGGGGAAGTACATTCATCAACAATAGAGAGCTATTTCAGGCTGCCTCTAGTGCTGAAAACATGCCAGCATGCTGGATTGCTGCTAGATAGGAAGTAGGCATGGCCATTGCAGGGACAGTCTCCATACCCTGAGGAGCCACTGAAAGACAGAACACAGTGTAGTCTCAGCTACTGACCCTGTCAGAGAGGAAGTAGACCAGAGTCAGGCAAAGACACAGAGGAAACCCACAGCATAGAGAGACTGTAGGATATGAGAAAAGCCACAAATTTCTTAGACAGAGATGCACATCTCACAGATAAATCTGCACATTGGACAGAGAGAACTACCAACTCTACAGTGAGAACTGACTGTCTTGTCAAAAGAACTGTCAATCTATCAGGAGGAGCTGCCAGACTGTTAGAGATAGCTGGCAGACTATTAAAGGGAAATACCAGTCCCAGTTAGAATTCTGTCTTAGAGTAATCTGCTAGGGATCATGGCCAAGCTACCAGAGGAACAGAGAGAGTCCATGTCCAGCTCAGAGAATCAGAGGGAGTCCAGAATTGTTCCAGTTGTCTGCAGATTGTCCTGTTCCATTTCCATTGCTCCAGATTACTGATGCTGCTGTTGCTAATACTACAGCTATACTAAAGAATAGTCTCTGGAAAACCACCCAAGGTTTTGATACATGAATAACCTACGTTATACTACACAGCACCATACATGGAGGTAATTGCCAGTACTGCTGCCTTTTGAGCCATAGGCTTGGTTTTGATCTTCCCTACACGTCTGGGACTATGTTTTCCCTCATCCTTAACAAATATTAGTACATATTGCCTACTGGACTACTCCTACCCTTTCCTTTGCACTTATTTATCCCAAATTATTGTTCAATGGACCTTACATCTGAGTGTTACACAGAGCCGTATTAACAATAGGGCTAAAGGGGCTACAGCCCAGGGGCCTCGGGCAGCTGGGGGGCCAGCCGACATTTATCGGGTCTCTGACTGTCACTTGTTCAAGGAAAATATTATGCTGTTAACTGCCTACTGTCACTGTAGGACTTACCGCATAATTGCTACAGGGAGTAGAACAACAGAAAGAGGTAAGTTCACGGGATGGGGGCTTATGGGGGGGCCCTCACAGTATCCTTAGCCCGAGGGCCTCCCTTCCCTTAATCCGGCCCTGGTGTTACATCACCTCCAGTTATTATATGAGCATTGCATACAACCCACATCATTATTTTACTTTTCCTACTTTGTTCCTTGATGAGTTCATATTCATTGTGTATTTTATTTCTTGCTTGTTATCTCTGGTTTATATTTAGAATGAAAAAAGCAGGAAATGTTTCCTATTCAAAATATTGGAAATTAAAGTTTCCTGAAAAGTTAGTGTACAAAAGCGAGAGTGTTCCAATAATGGAGTTTGAATTTTTGGCAATCGAGTAATATGCATGAATTCTGACTGGGCAGACAGACATGATAGCTAGATAAGAAGTGCAGATGAGTGGACGACCAGCTTCATAATATTTACTTATTTTGTATGTGTAACCAATTGCACATTAGCATCAGTGCTGTCGTCACTATATAGGCAAACTGGGCACATTCCCAGGGCAGCACTGGGAATGTGTGAATCCGCATAGACTGCACACACATTGGGCTGAGACCACCTAAGACCACCTTCTCAAAGTCCATACCATCAGTCATCATTCATACATATGAAAGTGCAGGTGGTCTGTGATGCAAACATGAAAATCATGAGTGTTGATGCAGACTATCCAGGCTCTTGCATTGATGCCTATATCCTGCGCCAGTCAGCCCTCTATCACAAATTTCAGAATGGTGAAATGCCGGATGGATGGCTACTGGCTATGTGAAATAGTAATAATGTATTTATTTTTTGTTGCTTTGTGGTGATTTAGTTATTTTATATATGTGTCATTCTAGGTGACTCAGGATATAGGTGTCAATCTTGGTTAAAGACACCTCTGTTGAATCAAGAAACTCCTGCACAACACTGATATAATGAGGCACACACATCTACTAGTGGGGTGATAGAATGTACCTTTGGCCTTTTGAAGACCAGATTCATGTGCCTTGATAATTCTGGTTGTGTGCTTCTCTATGCCCCAGGTAAGGTGGCTGATATTGTGTTCTCATGCTGTGTGCTGCATAATTTGGCAACAAACCAAAGTATACCCCTACCACTGGCAGTTGACAGTCACGAAGCAGGGGAGCTCATAACATCAGCTGATGTGGATAATATAGAGCAGGGGAGGCAGGTCAGAGAATGGATCATTCACAATTTTTTCAGGTATGTATGATTTTTTATTAAGTATAATTGTTTTAGTAATTAGTTTTGCTTTGAGAAAGTCTGCTGTGGCCGGACGAAACGTGTCAGAAAACTCATTACATTTCCAATAGAGATCCGAGAGACCATCATCTGCTACTTTTAATTCCAACCTGCAAGGAACCTGTCTATCTAGGAACCTTTGAGACGCTGCTTTCACATTTGGATGGAAGAATATTCGTGTGCGAACCCACATCACGTGACCGCCACATACTCGGGACATTGTGTGAGATTTATCCAACGGGGAGTCCGTGAGTTTCTACACATTGTTCAGAAAGTTCTCTAAGGTGGTTTCCTCTATTGACTGCATATCCATTGTAGGTTTCTGGACATTTGGATGTGGGAATGAGTTCCCTAAAAACCTAAAGAAGATGCATTTTAATCTGTGGTCTGGATCTACGTGATATCTATTGGATTTTTCTGGATATAATTTAAGCTTTGATTATATGGGTATTATTCAAATACTTTTATATTGCTTATGATATATCTATACTGGTTTACTTTGACCATCTATACATATATGTAAATGAAGGCACAATATATTTTCAAGCGTAGGTGATCATATAATTAATTGCCTGTCACTCACCGGACTGTGAGTGCTACTTCTAAGGTAGCTAGGAACCGTGTCCGTCCATTATAATGAGGTACTGCGCATGTGCAGTCCCTTTTAACCTTCAGTTCTGTTCCTTTAACTTAATTGGCTGATCAGGCAACACTCCCTATATTTAGCACCTGTGGTCAATACCACGTTGCCTGATCTTGGAGTCTCATTCCTCATGAGTCTCTGAAGGTGTTCCAGTGCCTGCTCGTGTGTTCAGCTGATGCTGATTCCTGTTTGCCGTTTGTGGTTTCCAGACCACTTCTACTCCTCGTGTTCCTAGTGTCTTCAGCAGCTGATTCCTATCCGCTGCCTCCGTGTATCTACAGTTACAGATTACTGCAAACTCTCCTGTGTTTCATCGTGACTCCGGCAGCTGATTCCTATCCGCTGCCTCCGTGTATCTACAGTTACAGATTACTGCAAACTCTCCTGTGTTTCATCGTGACTCCAGCAGCTGATTCCTATCCGCTGCCTCCGTGTGTCTAACAAGTTACAGATCTCTCCAACTCTCCTGTGTTACATCGCTACTGTTCCAGCTGATTCCTGTTAGCTACTTCAGCGTGTCTACAGAGTCCTGCTCGTCTCAGCGCTCCAGTCTGCATTCTACCTGCCGTCAGCTGACCCGCTGCCTACTGCTTCTACAGTGTGTCCATTCGTGTCAACTTGCCTGTTAAGCATCGAGTCTACGCTCCTCGGCTTCCAGCTCTGCTACATCGCTTCAGCTCTCCCGTGGTCTCCTGCTGTTCAATTCGATATACTACTGCTTCCTGAGTATTTTGTCGTCCTTGCTGGCCTACCTACAGTGCACTGCACCTACCTGCCGCTTCCACTCTGCAAGGACTTCTCATCTCGTCAGTTCCCTGCCGCTCAGGTATCCCTGCAGCTATCTCTAACAGCCTGCTCATCTGAACCACGGTATGCATACTTCTCATTGACTGTGCTGGTGTATTGCATATCCATCTGGACTGAGTTGTTCTCCTCCGGAGTTTCCATCCTCTGAGACTATTGCTATTATTGACTGTGTTTCCTTTTGCTGGACTATTCTAGTGACTTTGTTTATCTGTGCAGTGCTGTTCATTCATTATTATTATTGTGTGCAGTTCAACGTGGGATCAAGTTCAGTGTACCCGTGTAGACTCTGCATTGCATTCATCTCCTCGTGTCCTTCCTCACATATACATTCAGTGGTACAACTTGCTAGAGGCAGACCACTGATTCCTGTTTCCCTGTGTCACCAGTTGCATATATCCTCTCACATAAGCAGTGGTACAACTTGCTACACGCAGACCACTGACTTCCCGTTACCTTCACCTGGATTCCATTCCTTCACTACAGACAGCGGTACAACTTGCTATACGCAGACCGCTGACTTCCACCTCCTTATTACTCCTGGACATTTCTTCTCACTATAGCAGTGGTACAACTTGCCGTGCGCAGACCACTGACTACCCTCACGTGTCCTTGTCCATCCAGATCCTCGTGTTCAGTTACCTATTGTTTACCAGTGCTGCTAGTCATAGACTTTCTGAGCATTTTCTAACCATCTGCTGTTTCCAGTTCCATTATCACCCTGCCACCAGAGTATCATATACCAACTCTACTGCTCTGATAAGACCATCAGCGGGTGATACTGGGTAAAGACTCCTAGTGCCCGTGACATTGCCATTTAGTGGTATATTTTCTGTATATTTATACTGGTGCTGATATATTTATATTATAGAATTATGTGGTACATTTGCACATATATACCAGTGTTGATTTATCTGTGTTATAGAACTATGTTCTTTTTATAATAAAATCTTGTTATATTTCATGCCGGTTTGATTTGCAATACATATATTTTTACAGTGTATTGGGATTTTTTGGTGCCACTCTTTGTGCTTGTTGTTTTTTTGGATCTTTATAATTGTTTATAATTATTTAGTAATTACCTTTTCACTGTATTGTTTAATTTGATATATTCTCCTAGATTCTTCATTATAAGCACAGGACTATGTGAGTGAAACCTCTGGTACCAAAAAGGTATGTGTATGTGTTTTGAAATAAACCTAATAGCCACAACTGCCAATACCATTGTGCATGAAGTAAACTTTATATTTTAACAGAAATGTACACGAACATAAAGAAAGCAATGCTTACATGTGCAAATGTTATATGAGTTTCAGGAAAAAACAAAGAAAAGACACTTCGACTTTTAATAACACCATAAACAAACATTTTTTTGGGGGGAGGGGGCTGGCTGTGGGCTCAGGTTCCTTGCCACAACTTGTGGAAGGCCGTCTTCCGTCTGTGATCTTGACACTACTGCATTGTGGAGTAGCGGGGAATGAAGTACTTGGTGTTCTGCTATTGTTACTGTCACCTGAAGATGAGGGCACAAGTAGGCATCACATAAGTTGACCACAGACAGCTACAAGATTGCCAGAGAGTTCTCTAACAGATCCAGTCAGACTGTTAATTGCAGTGTTCATTTGGATGAGGCTAGTATATATTCTTTGAAAAGACGTTGTGTGTCATGTATGTTGCGCAAATATTTTAAACCTTTGTCTAGATGCCGTTGTATGCCCCTCATTGAGTCCTGATGGAACTGGAGCAAATTTTCCTGTACCTCATAAAAATGCTGGATCACATCTGCTAAATTGGGTACAATTGCTGGCTCTGCTTGGCTGGGTTGTACTGTTTGCGGAATGCTTTGTGGTGCAGCTTCCACACACTCCTCATCTTCAGGAAAGATCTCAACGCATTCCAAAATGATATCTTGTTGAGCTTCTAGCTCTGCTGCCTCTGTCTGTGCAGTGCCAACATTGGACTCGTTTGGTAGATATTCTTGTAATGTTCCTTGGTAAATTGAATAAAACCAAAAATGAATACACATTACCAGTACAAAAGCATTTACAGGTGTTTCGGTTTACAGGAAAATGTGTAATATACAGATGTGAATTTACCTTCTAAGGAGTCATCATCCTCCTAGCAAGCGACTGCTGGTGCTGTCTGCATTTTAGAGGAACCTGTGTCTTTTAAATTTGGAAATGTTTGATATTAATAGATTGTGCTGGCAAAAAACTCAAGCTGTCAAATAAAAAAATGACATCCACATGTCATTAGCACATTTATTTGTGTCAGGCTTCTGCATTCAATGTGCAAAAATGTCTAACATTTACATGATGCAGGATTATTTTTTGGGCATAAAGAGATAAAATATTTAAATCTATACATTACTCACCAGCCTTTGGCACACAGACAGTCTTCTGTCCCAACCTGACATTGACCCCTTCAATTGTCTCTTTAGGGATGAGTGTTTAAACTCCTCCTCATAGGATGTGTATGGTATGACCAGTGCAGGCCCAGCAGTCAAGTCCCTGCAGCTGCCCTCCTCTCCTCCGACATCTTCTCTTTCACTCGCCGTTTTGTCGGACAGCCATTTTCAATGGACCTTTTGATGGGTCCAACTGCTTTTACAGGATCACAGACTACTGTCCACAGCGGCTTTTTCCTGGAAAAGGCAGTTTTGGCAGCCAGAGTGCTCAAAAGTTGCTCGTACACAGGGATGACATTATGTACTAACACACAGTTCTCTTCAAAACTAAAGTGCACATTGCACCCAGATTTAGTCTTCCCAAAAGATGCTTTTTCAAGAAGCTCCTGCTTCTCCTCAGCTAATTGCTCATCTCTCTCCTCGTCCACACTCTCCCTAATCTCCACATTCCTTCCTCTCAACATCCTAACCACCAAACAAAACACAGGGGTAAAACACAAAACACCAACAAAAATACACTCACAAACAAAACACAGGGGTAAACCACAAAACAGCAAAAAAAACAAACACTCACCCAAAAATAAAAGGCTCTAAACCTACAGACTATGAGACAAACAAGGTCAGATAAACAAAAATAGCACCCCAAAGCAATTATGACTTACACAACTCTCCTGCTCTTTACACTACTCTCTCTATCCTCATTAAACTCATATCAACTCAAATTAGGAAGTATACTGCTTTTTATAGAGTTTTCAATTTAAAACTTCCAACCAATTCGAAATGAGAATTGGTTTGAAAATCGCGATTTGAACATTAAACACGGGCGAGTTTAGTCTTTCCTTGTTTTGGGATTGAGCGATTTGCAGCGATTTCAAATCACTGAAAAATTCGCAGCTTGATACATTTACCCCCTGGAGTAGATTTGGACAGAGACAACTGTGCTGATTTAACAATATACAAAATTATCTGCAAATAAAATTAATACAAGAAAGAATTTGATCACAACCAGATTAAAGAATTGTTTCAGCAGTGTTGCTGGATTGTTGGAGAGATTGTAGGCAGTTGGGAACATTTTTGCATATATGGTGGGATTAACCAATTAAAACATCTGGGGGAATATAACCACCTTCATAGAAAATATTACAAAGGTATATCCAGCTATATATTTTTTTAAACAAACTCACTGAATCGGTGGACAGCCAAATGGAAAAATTAAGCATACAGCCACAAAAAGGGGAAAACATGTAACATATTCTACTCTTTTTAAGTGGTAAAGACTAGAATATAATTTAATGTTTCAATGGAATTAACCACTAGTTATATTTCCTCCTCTCTGTTACAAAAATGTATCTCACAATCTAATACTGCCCACATTTGTGCCCCCCACCCCCTGTCATAATTCCATGCTATCTAGATTTTCTGTAAACGGAAGTAGCTTCATCTTCTAAACAAATAGTATTGACCCCGCTTTATGATTTCCCCATAAATAAATAAAAATTCTAAAAAATCCAGCCAATTAATATAGCAAGATACCCACTATTTTAATGCACATGTTCAAGTGTATGGTATATTGGGTGAAGGAGAGATTGTATATGTAAAGGTGCTGATGAGAGACTATGCACTAAAGGGTTATAAACTAGTGATAGGCACACCTATTAGTGCACAATGTTCACGGAGCAGTGAAAGCGACTCATGTCATGGAAAGCAATCTGTAGAATTTATAGCTCTAATAGTGAGCACAAACAATGATGAAGCTAGATGTGAGAACTGCGTAAAAATAGAGGTAGTGGCAAAATGCAAATGTCAGTAAATGGATAAGATCAAATACAATAAGTACAAAGGAAGGACTTTCAAGCAGGCTTAGCTTAACATACCATTTTAATACTTAATGTTAAGTACAGATATATGAGATGGAGATGTATACCCGTTTTTCGTTGCTACTTGAAAGAAATAACAGATGCCATGATGTGTATAAAAGATATATACAGGAGAAGTTCACTTTTCTTTGCTGACATCTTCACCTTGGGATCCAATACTCATATCAATGTGACCAACGTTTCTCTTGAAACATGAACACATTTGAATGTTTTTCTCTCTGAAGAACATGTTGTGTCAATCTTTAAAGATTATTGAGGTCTCCTCTTTTAGCCATGACAGTCAGTTGATCTACAGTATCTCTGCTATTTTTTTTTAACTATGAATCAGTGCACAGACATCTCTAGTATATATTTCAGTTTCTCTCAGCGTTCCATGCTGACTTCCATCAGGGGGGAGTCTGGCTTTGGTCGCCGACCAACTGAAGATAGCAAACACCCCTCAAATGAAAGTCACTGACACCTACTCTTCCATAGCCAACATTTTAACACATAACATTGGAGATTCTATATCGAGATTTGCTCAGTAACCCCATATCCACAATTTAATATACCATATGTCTCTCAGAATTTCTGCTATTATTATTTTTAACATTTATATAGTGCCAGCATATTTTGCATATTTTGGGCCCTGATCGCAAGCGTGCAATCTATACAAAAATGACAAATGGAAAGGGCAACAGAATTTGGATTCTTAGGAATCAGTCAGGCAAAATAAAAAATTTCCATATGCATGAGTATTTAAAATAATGCTTTAATCTCTATTTTAGTTGTTACATGGTACCCACCAGTATCTATGCCCTTTGCATCTTCCAATCTATGTTGGATGAACTCAGGGGCAGGCTGGCCTGGGGGGCAGGGGGGCATCGCCCCCCTGGGCCGCTAGGTCAGGCCACTATTAGGGCCGGGGGGTAGGCCACGGGGGATTACAATCCCCCGCGGCCGCATCTGATGACATCGGATGCGGTCGCGTCAGCACACAGGCGGCCGCATCACATGATAGGGGATGCGGCCGCATCATCAATGACGCGGCCGCATCCCTTTTCATGCGATGCGGCCGCCTGTGTGCCCCCCGGCAATGCCTCTCCCAGCCCGCGCCTGGATTAACTGCATGCAAATGGGGACTTTCGTACACATGTGGTGGAATTGTTTAAAGATCAAATCGCATTGATCCATGATCAAAGCTCTTGTTCACACGATAAAGGGCATAGGTATTCCTAGCTCCCAGAAATACTTCCTGCTTCCATTAATGATCCCTGGTACCCCCAAACACTTAAACAAGCTTAACTAGCACATCCTCTGTACTGCCATGTGTCATGTGGTTGCAAAATTCGAGAACCCTAACCCTCCTGTGTATATGGCTGTATGGTATACTGTTTCTATTGTGTACGGCGCTGCGGAAATCTTGTGGCGCCATATAAATAAAAGAAAAAATTAATAATAATAATATTGCAAATCTACCACATTAAATGCATCACACGTATTCTTTGATTCGGTTAACTCTTTCACCAGAATATGGCAACCGTGGGTAAACCATTTTGACTTTATTACTTTTTCCGCTGTATACATTTTTAAACTCTACAGCACCTACTCTGTGGACTTCAGCCTACACACAATTCTTCTATCAGTTGGATCTTGGTCCGTGTGTGTCCCTTTTGGTTTTCCAATTCCCATCCCCACCCCCACCTGACATATGTTCTCATCACATTCTTCTCCCTTCCTTCTTTCCCTTCACACTCCTACAAATAGGACAAATACACAGCTACATCTCTATGCTGTTATAGGCTCACAGCCAACACTATGTATCAATGTATTAATTGAGACACTAATAATAGAGGTTTGAGCAAAGCCATTTTTTAACTCTCTTAAAATACAACTACTGTACATCTCTTTAATGTTAGAATAACCAACCATAAGTGGAGCTGTATGGGTATTATTGTATTGGCACCAGGGACTCCCAAGTTGTGTGAAAAGCAGGAACTTTATAATACAAATTTTTCCGCTAAGAACTAGTTCAAACTGGTCTATTTGCATTACACAGACAATACAATTCTAATCATTTATTCCCTATCATCTATAACTAGCATACACAATGTGCGATCCTTTCGGCGAATGAACCAGACGTCTGCGGATAAATAGGTGATTAGAATGTTACCAAACATAACATGCTTCCTGTGACCTGAACCTTAGATATCACTAAAGTGCATATAACATTATAATATTTGACTATAAACGAAATAACCTTGGTTCATAAACGACTGTGGATTGGAACTATTATAAATATGAACTATATACAAGTGAATGTGTAAGTGCGAGTGTATGCGTGCGTTATTTATCGTGCAATTGCGCCATGACATGTGCCGTACTGATCGCAATCGCACGGTAAAACAATATTAATCAATATACTTTCTTTCATCCAATTATTCGACTTTGACACTTGAATCTATATATAAATATATATATATAAATACACTGTCTATTGTATGTATCTATATTGTTCCTAGTTTATAAATAAAATATATATATATATATATATATATATATATATATATATATATATATGTATATATACACATATAATATAATAACATTCACTGTCCACTTTATTAGGTGTACCTGAACACTATGGGCTAGATTTACTAAGCTGCGGGTTTGAAAAAGTGGAGATGTTGCCTATAGCAACCAATCAGATTCTAGCTTTCATTTATTTAGTACCTTCTACAAAATGACAGCTAGAATCTGATTGGTTGCTATAGGCAACATCCCCACTTTTTCAAACCCGCAGCTTAGTAAATCTAGCCCTATGTCTATTCAGCCATTTATGTGGCAGAAACTCAATGTATAGAAGCATGCAGACATGGGCAAAAATTACAATTGCTGTACAGATCGAACACCAGAATAGAGAAGAAATGTGATCTAAGTGACTTTTACTGTGGAATGATTGTTGGTACCGTACGGGTTGTTTCAGTACCTCAGAAACTGTTGATCTCTTGGGATATCACACACAACAGTCTCTAGAGTTTACAGAGGACAGTGCTCAAAACCAACAACATCCAGTGAGCGGCAGTGCCTTGCTAATGAGAGACGTCAGAAGAGAATGGCTAGCATGATTCCAGCTGACAGGAAGGCAACAGTAACTCATTTAACCATGGGTGGTATGCAGAAAAGCATCTCTGAATGTAGAGCACATACAACCTTGAAGTGGATGAGCTACAGCAGCAGAAGACCCCAAAACACCCTTGTGACCGCCACACAGTACAGAGAGCAGCCTGGGAACAGCCACACAATACATAGCACCCTTTTAACCACCATACAACCCTTGTCACCACCATACAATACACAGGGCAACCTTGTGACCATCACACAATACAGACGGCAACCTTGTCACTGCCACAGAATACAGAAGGCAGTCATGAGACCGTCACCCAATACAGAGAGCAAAATATTATTTTTATTGATACAAACAAACTCTGCAGATAATGTGTGAGAAAGTGATTAATAACTGTTGGTTATTTTCATACCTCCTAACACCTCAAATGGCCAAATGGGAATGTATAAGATTTGTTATATATAACTATTCTTTCTTCAAGTGTTCACACATCTGAGCAGACTTCCAAATGCAAATAGTGAAACACAGTTACCTGTCAGTGGCACCAGGATATAATCTCCATTGAAAAACTTGGTAATTTTGTTGTACGAAAAGGAACTGTTACCTATGCTAATACACACGGGCCATTCAAACATTTATATTATATTGTCACATACCCCGTTGTCACATATCGCATGTTGGGCCTGTTGTCACATGTTCCCAGTTGGACCAGTTGCCACATATCCCATGTTATTACATATCCCCTGATGTCACAAATCCCCTGTTGGGCCTCTTGTCACATATACCCTATAGGGCCTGTTGTCGCACATCCCCTGTTGGGCCTGTTATCACATATCCCCTGTTGTCACATATCCTCTGTTGATACATATTCCCTGTTAAAAATAAATTGTTCCTACCTGTTGTGCTAATTGTCGATGACCTCAGTCTGGGACTGGGTGGAAGTTTGTACAGCACGAGTCACACAGCACAAGTCACACACAGCCTCTGTAGGCGCAGCCTCCACCCCACTCAGCAACAAGCAGCCTCGCAATTGGCTGCCTGTTGCTCTCCAACAACGATATATGCCCTGGAGACACCTGATGTGGCGACCCCACACTTAGAAGCATCAAAGGTTTTATGGTAAGTTTTTGGAAATCAATTCAGTCCTGAAGCTTTTGAGTGTTACTGGGACTTTATAGCTTTCTTAAGTTATTGTTCTGTAATATTAAGTTTGTTGATGCTCAATTGTTCCAGCTGAGGTATATCGAACGAAACTAAAAATATTCAATTAGCAGCCCTGGGTCATTCCATCCGTGTATTTACTATTCATGTTTGAAAAAAGGGTTTTAATGGAATTTTGCTATTTTTTATGTTAATAGGTATTGGAGTTCTCCCCTTAATGTAATAATTTTTTTTTTTTTTTCCAGTAGTGTTTACTTGTGGGTGTTTCCTAGTGTTCGGATTTGGGATGACTATCAACACCATTGCCGCATTTCTTGTTTTGTGCGCCAACAAGCAAAATATATAGTCATGCCTCTGATAAACTGCCTGAAGGGCCTCCGAGATTGTAGGCAATAATTGTTCCTTGGTTACTATTTCCTAAAATATGTTTGCAATTGTGTTTTAACTAAATTCCTCAAAAGTTTTAAAAGTCCTTTAGCTTACAAGAAGGGCGTCTTTGTGGTGAGCCAAATAAATTAAATGAAGTAATGACTAATGGCTGGTCTAACCATGGATATGAGCACATATCTACCTTGAAGTGGGTTTGCAACACTCCAGTATCATAGCAATCTGTGAAAAAGATTGATATGGGTCGGAGAAAAATGTATAATCTCTGGAGGAAAGATATTCGATTCTCCATCTGTTCCTGTCACGAAAGGATCATCTGTATTCATCTCCTATCACTGGCCTGTCAGGTTCCGATCACTATTGCCGGCATTTACGATAAGTATCATCTTTATCTGCCACAAGACTTTGTTACACTGTTGCGTAGCTCACGCTAGAGTCTGGAGTGGCAAGATTCCAACTTTTTGTTATTTGTGTGCTCCGTATGGAGCCGGAGCGGCCAATTAAGGAGGGAGTCACAGAACCACAGGCAGTGTGAGCTCATAGGCTTACCCGTACAGACTTCCGTGATTCAGGTGACCGGGTAAACTACCCGATTCTATTTACTATTGAAGGAGGATTTTTCATTGCTGGATATTATCTATTGTCACGTCTGTGATGAATTAAGTTTGCAGAAATTAACGTGCTAACTTTGGATACGAGTTATACTCGGGACTGAGTTTATGAGTGATGGCTACACTCCACACAAGTAGCGCATTTTAGTTGATTTTACTATACAGCCGTGGTTGTCTCTAGCCAATTCTATCATTGGTTTATATTTTATTGTGTTATATATGTGATACACGCATTTATATTATTGATTTCTTTATGCCATGTTTTATATTATATGCCATATCTTCGAGGTTGAAGCATTATAAAGATTTTCTATATATATTATTAAAGTAATTCTATCGTTTTAAAATAAGCATTGCCCAATCAATTGAATGTGTGTCCAAAGCACAAAGTGATTTATTTTAGCAGATGTAAATAGTCAACAATTTCAATACATTATTATATTATGATAAAGTACAGTACAGCACAGCCAATACCAAAAGATAAGTACATACCAATGCAATCGCTTGCGCACGCTGTGCACCCACCGGACCCGATGGACAATATTCTGTATAGAATATTGTGTCAGAGTTGACTGAGGCCCCAGTGAGATGCAGCTAATATATATACAGTCAGTGTTTCATTGTGAACAATAGAGATGACGTAGATTGTTTCTATAGGTCCAAACGTTGGGTGGGTCCAGGCCAGACAGGTAATAGGTTGATTCAATCTAAGGAATCCAAAGGTGGGGGTCTTCTCTCCAGGGGGTCTGCTCCTTTTCATAGCCAGTATCATACAAAGGTTTACTCTCTAATATCAATAACTAAAGTATGCAATGTGCGATCTCTCCGCCGACTGCACCGGACAGCTGCTGATGATTAGGGCTTCAATATGATATCAGGCATGACACCTTTCCTATTACCTAAACCTTTAATAACACTACACTGTACATATAATCACTATATATATATATATATATATATATATATATAGACTAATAATAAACCGGATACTATCTGCTCCTGAATTACAGTGTAACAGAACCAATATGAAATTATATAAATAACTAACTGCTGTAATGCGAGTGTGTGCGTGCGTATTTTACCGTGCGAACGCACCACGCCACGTAACACGTGGCGTACGCTTCGCAATACGCACGGCAAACCAATATTAAACCAATATATTTCGTTCATCCAATTATACGACTTCAACAGTCCACCCTTTGATAGTACAATAAACTATCACCTTAAAGATGTTATAAGCAGGATCTCAGTACCACGTTTCATTGTTATGTAATACAAATCCCCCTTGGTGTATGTCCTCGCTGTTTGTAGATCTAAACAATTTATCATAAGTGAGAGTCTTAATCCACTAAACGACTTCTTCTTTTACTATAAACCGTACACTTCTGGAGCTTGGAGATAACCTTTTGTATGCCCTTCAAGGGTGCAATAAAACACTTAATACATTATTTGGAAAGGTACAAGGTACAGTAGAACGTGTATCATCTATACAGAATTCTCTACTACAGTTCTTCAAGTTTAACAGGTTCTTCTGTCCAACGCATGTCTTTAAGCTCAGAATACATTTAAACACTTCATGTTCATCAATAGCATCATCCTATGTCTATCAATAATGTCATATGCAATCTCCTTCAGCTTACGTTAATATACACACATCTAATAATGTCACCAGTTCTTTTCATCAACACTTGTGGGCGGGCTATTGTCTGTTCGTTCTTCCCAGTCCCTCAATACTCAGATTTCTTGCAAAGCATTGGGAGACTTCCGACTAAGGGACCTAGGTGTCCTACCTTTTCCCCTAGTGACCTCCCACCCATAGTTCGGGTACCTCAAGAATATTTAGTGGAAAGAGAACTAATCCTACTTGATATAATCACTGAGGCACGCGTGAGCACGCCCAGCACTTTGTTTGGTCTAAAACCTTACCCTCCCAAGAATGATAATCATTCTCAAGGATGCCTGCTGAAGTCCGAATATTACTGGACTGGCATCGCTGGGTGTGTCTCTTTTTAACTATGGGGTCGCCGTACTTACGGACGTAATGCTACTCAGACAATAGCCCCTCGCACTTTCTCCAAGCTCCAAGGTTTCTAAATTTTCCTTTACCCCTGAATTGAATAGAGTAATTGACTGGACTGATTATGCTACTAACTTCTTCCTCCCCAACACCTTCTTATCACTACCTGAACCAGTCTCTGTCACCTGCTAATAATCAAAAGAATTAACCGTCCCGAGAAGAGAGTGAAATGAGAGAACACAAAAGAGGAAAAACTACAACTTCATGCTGGACACCAGTCTTAGCCTTTGGCTCAGGTGCTACTAACTGCATTCGAGGCCTTCCAGTACAAACTTATGAGTGCCCTTGGACCCTTCTCTGAGTGTTGGCCCCTCTGCAGTGGGTGATATGGGCACCAGTGTGTCTCTGCTACCCTTGAAGCCGCGAGGCTGGTAGCCTACACCTGGTACCTGTCTGGCAAATAACCTAAGCTTAAGAAATTACTGCTCCACAACTTACTCTCCTGATCCAACATCCTGACATTTAGTGTGACTTTTCAGGAAACAGTGTTTTGGACGTTCTTGGTTGCTGTCTCACTATTTACCTTCTCTCAAGGTCTAACCTAGCCTCCCAGTTACAATCTCATCTCACGAGGGGTCAAGAACATTTCAAAAACTGACAGGTTAGGAGTCTGCCCAGGGGTGATCTCTTGGTAGCGGGAAAGGACTAGTGGCACTTCAATCAAGTTCCAACTCTTATTCTATTCAATTCATTCTACCGAGTACCACTACTTTATGTTCACACTGGTTTATGGCTAATTGAAAGTATGTGATTTGTTACCACTACTCATACATTATACATCTATTATCAATAACATGAATACCCCTATCATCTATTATAACTCTAGGACTATCACATTGAATAACAAAAGCTTTGAGTATGATACAGTAATACATTAGACACATTTCAATACACCTCTACCCAGACATTTTTCATTGGTACACCTGTGTATACTTGAGGATCCTGCATGGTGGTAATTGGATGACGTGCATTTGTTTTACCTGGAGGAAAACCCATCAGCAGGAGGGATATGGGATGGCTCTATTAGTCTACCTTGTCCGTCTCTCCAGAGTCCACCAGACTCCTCACCACATCTCTTCACCTTCCAGACAGTTTATCCCTCAGGTAACACAAATCTTCCTATATTAACCAATATGTGTATGCGTGCATGTGTGTGTGTGTTCACCTTTTTAAAACTAAAACAATACAACGAAAAACAAACAAAACATAGATTTGTTAGCTGTCACATAAAACCCTGTTGTCTATTTGACAGCTATGTTCTCCCTGGTGTGACAGCCCTGTATGGTTGTGCGTGTAAGTGTGGACCTTACTAGCAGCTACTTCAGTTGGTAACTGTGTCACTGTATAAAGTCCTCTATGTAGTGTCCTAATCATGTGCTGGTTTTGCTATAAAACGATTTCTTAGTCACCTCAACATCGCCCTCTAGACTAGAAAAATGCTAAAGACCAATGTATATCAATCGATTTTCCCTCTGCCAACTGACATGTCATTCTCAGTACCTCATATTCAGCTACTTGACTAAGTGGGAAAGGCAAAGAGGTCTCTTTCTATAACACTTTCTTCAAATATAACAGTATCCAATACATGCCTGTCTAACAGTGAAAATTATAAAAACATGAAAATTCTACATTTTCTAGGGTTTCACATTATGTCGTATCTTGTGGTAAAAATCCTACTCCAATGTTCTACACAGAGATGCATATCTGTATGCCTATCCTCTAGCAATCTCCTGTCTCCACCCTTTGTGCATCTATAAAAAGGCACATTTTTGTACAGGAGGCACGAACTAAAACAAAAAAAAAACAAAACAGATATGCAATCTATAAAACATGAATCGTATTTCCACAACAGAACCTTCTGCTTTAAAAAAAAAATCAGCAGTTTCTATACACATGAAAACAAAATCCCTGACTGTTTCTGTAACTTATGTCAATCTAGTGTGTGTATCTCTGAATTTGTCTTATGTAAAAACATAAAAATATGTTTTAGCCCCATTGTTGAGACTGTGTCTGATTTTATCTCTACCAGAGCAGAGAGAGAGGGGGAGAGAGAGAGAGAGAGAGAGAGGTGGAGAGAGAGAGAGAGAGAGAGAGAGCGGGAGAGAGAGAGAGGTAGAGAGAGAGAGAGGGGGAGAGAGAGAGAGAGAGGGAGAGAGAGAGAGAGGGAGCGGGAGAGAGAGAGAGAGAGAGAGAGAGAGAGAGAGAGAGAGAGAGAGAGGTAGAGAGAGAGAGAGAGGGGGCGGGAGAGAGAGAGGGAGCGGGAGAGAGAGAGAGAGAGAGAGAGAGACTAGCGTTTGTGTAAAGAATGAGAAATAGGAAAGCAATGAATGATGGGAATACAAAGGTTTGAATACGAACATACATGTAGAAAGGGAGATTTTTACAACAAAATGACAGCTGGATTGGACTCTGACTCTATGGGGAAATGGCTGTATTTATTCCACTGTTCCCCTTAGCTATTTGCTAACTATGACCCCTCCCCATACTTGACTAGGGGTTCTTAACAGTGCAATCCAGTGTCGTCCGTCATTTGTTCATTAAGAACTCGGTATCTCATTGACTACATACCTTTTCAACGGACTTTTCTAACTTATAATAGAAAAATGTAAAAATGTACTCCTAGTGACTCATATTTTCTCTGAAATACATAAAACGATATTTTGGAGCAAAGTATATACATACTTCATTGTTGGATAATGATTCTCAGCCAAACAAATTATCATGAGTCACTGCAGCCTAAAACAAAAGAGTGTTCCAATTGTCTATTGTTAATTAGTCTTTCAAGAGTAATTCTTCTATTTCTCTACCTCACCCCTTTTAAACACTTGTCTATACTTCTTTTGTGTCCACTTTATCTGTGAAAAGAAAAACAAGATAGTTATCTTAAAACAGCAAACAAAACAAATATTTCTATTCTTTGCCATCGGCTAGTGATTTAGGAAAACAAACATGTGACAACATAAAACGAACAAACAAAATCAACAAAGATTACTTTTAAAAAAATAAGTTTCTTTCTACATTTTGCACCTTAATGCTCACCACAGATTAACTCTAGAGTCGGCTATATTTCTCCCCCAGAATATTAGTTGTTACAGAGTGTGCAATTAATTAAAGGGGAACCTCTGAGAGAAGTGTACGCCTCCTTTGTGGATGTCTATGTGATTCCCCCTTAGATGTGCCAAGTCTCTTTGCTTCCGCTCTTGTCATTGTACAGTCCTGTGCTTGGTGTCCCATTTTAGTGCATCTAAAACACTTTCTCAACTCATGTTGTTTCTCTTCTTTTTTACAATCTTTTGCGAAATGGCCTTCTTCGTTACACTTAAAACACCTGATTTTTCTATGTTTCTTATTATGTGGGTTGTATGCTGGTGGTCGTGTGTGCAGTCCCTCTAGTGCTGGGATACTTACTATCATTACCCTATGACTTAGTGTCTCTTTCTGTTTATTTATACTTTTATCATGTTCTATAGCTGACTCCCTGAGAGCACTTACAGTGGTTCCTTTCCAGTATGGTAATGAAGTTTGCACCCTTCTTTTCAAATTTTCCCTGAGTCCATCCATTAGAACGTGAACAGCAACCTCTCTGTAATCTTCATTCTCTTTTATGTCTGGTACCCCAGTATATTTGACCATCTCCATCAGAGCCCTACAAAAATAGTCTGCTGCATTTTCACTATCTTTTTGCTGGATACTAAAAATTTTACTCCAGTCCACTATCACTGGGAAATATGTGGCCAACCGTGTGATTATTTGTCTAATATTGTCCTGATTATCATCCTCGGTTAAGGATTCATCCTCCTCCAACATACAATCCTTAATGAACTTTTGTATATCATTATTGAGAGGAAGACAGGCCTTCAATAATACTCGCCAATCGTTATTAGTTGGCTCATACACATTTCCATAATATCTAATAAACTGCTGACATTTGGTCAAATCTTTCCTAGGATCAGGGAAATCAGACAAAATTGAAAATGTTTCAGACCTAGTGCATGGATCATGCTTTGCTACATGTTTTAAGGGAACATCACTATTCCTCTCTGCTTTCCCATTGGGAACTGCTGCTGTGCAGACAGGATGTAAGTCTACCAAATCGCTAAAACTAGTTGCTGAAATTGCTGCTGCAGTACAATGGATGTCTCCCACCTTTTCATTATTCTCACCACTTTCAGCAGCTGCCCCTGCTGGTGGGACCGTTCCTCTTCTTTGTCCTGAAACATTACTTTTAACGTTACTTAAAACAACATACAACTTACTAGTTACAGTTTTTACATTTTTGGTATTGGCTGTACTTCCCGCCCCAACCGAATTTATCGGGGGCGTGTTTGCGCTCAGTTCGCCACGCTTTGCAACGCACACTTCCGGAATGCTTGTTTCCGGTACGCTTACTTCCACTGAACACGTGTTTTTCCTTACACTCACGCTGTGCGTTCGCTGCTCTGCCACGTGTTACCTTCCATTTGCCACGATTTTAAACAATGATTATGTGCATTTCTCACTTTCGTTGACTTAATCAACCGTACTTTATCTTTTACGGTATTTAGCACCTCTGCATTAAAACTCCCTGTTGTTGGGAAAGGCCTATCACAATCTTTGGTCATTTCGACCCACGTGTCACAATACACAGTTGCGTATGCACCATATTTTGCACACATGAGAAATCTCGCTGACTCAATAAGACCTTCCTTAGGCAGTAAATTGGCAATCTCTAGCGTATGCCTAGCACCCATGTTGCACAATATACTTTCTACCCGGAACACAGACACACCGCAATGCTCTGTTCCTTCCGGCCAAATGTGAAATACAGACACACCGCAATGCTCTGTTCTTTCCACCAAATAATTTCAACTCTGTTGCTATACTCACCGCTAGAGATCTATTATGCTCGGTGAACGTATTTCCTGTTAGCCGCGTTCACTCGCTTTTCTCGCACCAGGCGAGGATCCCTAATACAGAAATATCACTGTGGGCCCCAAGGGATATCAGCTCCTCGATACCCTGGCTCAACCACAAAAATCTGCTGAGTTTATTATCGCTGGGAGCGCAAGTTAATACAATCAACCTGCCTTTCCAGTATAATTCCTCCTAGCTGCTTCACCAATTCGCACTAACGGTGCGATCGGATCACACTGCCTACCAATACTAATTATTAGCAAACCTTGCGATCTATTGGTAGCGCTTTTGCGAAAACTTCGTTCTCGCATTCGGTATACCTGCCCTGTATACCGTCCTTCAGTTGTGCAATCCGCCTCGTCAGACAGCAACTGAGCACCTCAACAATAAACAGTGTATCTACGTTACAAAATCGCACACTATACACCTTTTCTGCGCAGAAAATTGAAAGTTCCCAGCAACCGTAATAATGTCTCAGAGGCTTTCACAAGTAATTATACTATGCATATAATAACTATCAAAACAATTGTTCAACCACATGGCAAATCTACCGGAAGTTTGCGTACGCACAGCAGGAAGTACACATACGCACAGCAATGCAATACACTTTAAACCATTAAAACGACAATAAAAAGAAACATTTTTCTTTCTTGTCCCTAGATTCTAATTAGCGTTCCTTCAGTCTATGCAACAACGGACATTCGGTTTCGCAACACACAGTGAACCACAGGTATTAGACACATTACGTTCTTTCCTGCTTTATGCGACGCGTCCGTCAATCCACCCTTTGTTGAGGAACCGAATATCGTAAGCGTTGCATACCTGCCGGTAACGTAACTCCTAACTCAAGAGCCCCCAAATTATTAAAGTAATTCTATCGTTTTAAAATAAGTATTGCCCAATCAATTGAATGTGTGTCCAAAGCACAAAGTGATTTATTTTAGCAGATGTAAATAGTCAACAATTTCAATACATTATTATATTATGATAAAGTACAGTACAGCACAGCCAATACCAAAAGATAAGTACATACCAATGCAATCGCTTGCGCACGCTGCGCACCCACCGGACCCGATGGACAATATTCTGTATAGAATATTGTGTCAGAGTTGACTGAGGCCCCAGTGAGATGCAGCTAATATATATACAGTCAGTGTTTCATTGTGAACAATAGAGATGACGTAGATTGTTTCTATAGGTCCAGACGTTGGGTGGGTCCAGGCCAGACAGGTAATAGGTTGATTCAATCTAAGGAATCCAAAGGTGGGAGTCTTCTCTCCAGGGGGTCTGTTCCTTTTCATAGCCAGTATCATACAAAGGTTTACTCTCTAATATCAATAACTAAAGTATGCAATGTGCGATCTCTCCGCCGACTGCACCGGACAGCTGCTGATGATTAGGGCTTCAATATGATATCAGGCATGACACCTTTCCTATTACCTAAACCTTTAATAACACTACACTGTACATATAATCACTATATATATATATATATATATATATATATATATATATATATAGACTAATAATAAACCGGATACTATCTGCTCCTGAATTACAGTGTAACAGAACCAATATGAAATTATATAAATAACTAACTGTTGTAATGCGAGTGTGTGCGTGCGTATTTTACCGTGCGAACGCACCACGCCACGTAACACGTGGCGTACGCTTTGCAATACGCACGGCAAACCAATATTAAACCAATATATTTCGTTCATCCAATTATACGACTTCAACAATATCTTTTTTGTTCAGTGCCTCTCTCTATAACTTAAGCAATCATCCACGATAATACCTACTGTATTTTGTGCCATCCCTACAGCGCAATCCTCATTGTTTGTTTTTCTGTGTCTTTGACTAATATTGGTGGCTGACAGCGATCCACCACGGGTTTGCAGCAGTTGTGGAAGCCATTTACTAGGAGTTTCTCCCTATTGATTATCTTTTTAGCAATATCCAGTATTCTCCTGAACGATCCCCAGTGTGCGCCAATTTAACCCCTAGTGGGTTGCCTGGTTCGATTCTCCAAGTGTCAAATAGACCAGCCTCAGCAATATGTATGTTGACCACTTTGCACCAAATTAATTTTGACCCGACCTGTCAATAGTCTGAGATATGACGGCGTCAAAAACACCTCCCAGTAGAATCCAATATTTGTGTATTTTATGTCTGTTAGCAAAGACATGAAAGAAAAAAAGCTTGACCTATGTTAGGTGCATAGATATTAGCTATGGTTATGTTGTGTTGGCCTACATTGCCAATGAGGATAAAATATCAGAGAAAGGTACCGTCTGCAAATTAGGGAAATGCTCTTTAACAATTAATTTGAAGGGGATTCCCCACTTATATTTATAATCATGCTCCTGCAGAACTTGAGTTGTGTCATGGAGATCACACGCCATCTTACAATTGTCGCTGGGGTTAGGTCCTGGTATACTTGAGGCTTGGAATATGTAAAGTAGGTTTCTACACATCATTGGGATTTTAACTTTACATTAAAGGAGAGTTGTTTAATTATCACATCTCTATGTGGATTATGAGCCCTTGGTTTGGGTTGTTCGGCCCTGTACGGCCCTGTGTGCCTGTTCGATTAGATTTTGAGGTTTATTCTTGTCCATTAAATGGTTCGAGGTTGCCTGGACCTAATGTTTCAGGATCACTATGGATGCGTAAATTGTTTTCTGAATTTGCAGGTGTTCAATCTTGTCTCTGAGAAATTCTAGTTCCCTATGAAACTTGTTTTCTGTTTCGGGGTACTATAGGAAAGAGTACTTTACTTGAAGCTTTATTGATGTTTTAAAATTTTAAGGTGACTCTATCCCCTAGGGGTATATTTACTAAACTGCGGGTGTGAAAAAGTGGAGATGTTGCCTATAGCAACCAATGAGATTCTAGTTATCATTTATTTAGTACATTCTACAAAATGACAGCTAGAATCTGATTGGTTGCTATAGGCAACATCTCCATTTTTTCAAACCTGCAGTTTAGTAAATATACCTCCAGGACTCATCTTTGAGTGGTTTGCTGTCTGCTAGTTCAGAATTACTTTTGAGAGTGATACAAGGAAAATTACACATTAGCTATTTGCTAATTAAGTTAAGTATGTGATCTGAAAATAAGCTTGAAAAAACTGTTTATGCTGAGCCAATTATCTAGGTGTGTAAATAAATAGCCAATTATATTTATAATTAATGTGACAGAAATCGGAGGGTGTCAGACAATTTTGTGTACTGTCTGTGTTTATATTATGAAGCATTCTAATTGTGCATTATGGTGGGTCTCCCATAGGCAGACCTGGATCTAGGGCCTAGATTTCATATAGTTCCTGGGTTGGCCGAGCTGTGCTGTTCAAGCGGAAGTATGTCTCTCTCTTGAATATAGTTTGTCTGTCTGTTGCAGAAGGTAGTGAAGTATCTTCCTCCGACAGCCGAGACACCTGTTGTTTATTGTAGGTGACTACAGAGTGGGACCACCAGGCCCAGCTCCTTGAGACTTCTCCTGAGGTGATCAGCTACCCAAACCCTACTTAGATGGCAGCTGTGAGATAATCAACTGCCTGAGAGTCCAAGGACTAGGTGGTATTTTATTTTCTGCTGATACAGAGTTGCTTATATAATTACTGTAAATTGATTAAACAGTGGTTGAAAAGAGTTCTTCTCTCTGTGCCCGAATCAAGTCATCCCCTCCACTGGAAATTATTTTTAATAGCATGTATGAGATCTATTATGTGGAACGCTTGGGACTTGGAATACTTTGGGTATGGGCTATTTTGTAATTTGGATCACCATGTCTGAATTACTAAAACATAATTATAAATGATCCTGTCTTTCCCCACCCTGCCCCTGGCATTCCCCTTCACATTACATTGTTTAGTAGCAACTGTAACATAGTAACTGTAAAAAGAAACATGTAGGATCACATCTGTATAAACCAGAACAATCCAGCAAGCAACAATAATCTACTTATTTTAATTTATGGTTTTTGAAACTGTTCAAATTATTGGTTTCTGGATAAGAGCTCAAATACCCGTACTTTGAAAATATGTCTATATTATTTTGCTCCCTGTACATTGCGCAGAGAAAAATAACTATATTAAAGAAATATAGACCAATATTTAACCAAAGGTCCAGTTAATGATATTATGGAACCAAGTTTTAATAATGTAAGACCAGGGGGTAAATGTATCAAGCTGAGAGTTTACCGCCTGATTTGAATAGTGGAAATGTTGCCTATAGCAACAATCAGATGCTAACTATCATTTTGTAGAATGTACTAAATAAATGATAGCTAGAATCTGATTGGCTTTTCAAAGTTGCCGGAAAACTCTCAGCTTGATACATTTACCCCCGGATATTTTCTTTGGCTAATGCTTTGTCTTCCTTCTTTTCAACAAATGTTATTTAATATATGTGTTTTTAAGGAAAGTATAAACTATACATGTAAGACTGATTTGTATGAATCCAAGCAAATTTGATTCTTGAACTGGCAATCTATCTTTTTAGATATTGATATAACCTTAGGTTTTTGTATTTTGACATTCTACAGATTGTCTAGTTCGTAGTGTAAACTAAATATTATCACACTTATTTTTTTTGCTTTTGTGTGATGTATTAGTAGCAGTTATAATAATTAATAACATTTTTAATGATAATTATTATATTATTGTAAAACGCTATGGAACTAAATTCAATAGAATACTGTGATGTTGAAACACAGGAAGCTTAAAACGAATGTGGTAAAAACAGGATGCCTCTGCTTTTCCTATTTAGCATCCCGTTTATTTCATCCTAGCAGAAACTAAAAGAAGATGTAGACACAGCCCAGAACAGCAATAAATCAATGACTGGACCCAAACAGAAGTAAGGTAAAGCTTTGTATTTAGCTCTGGGTTTAGGTCTACAAAGCCAGAGACACCATACCCGGATAGAGCAGGTCAATATAAAGGCTAAGGTCAGGGCAATCAGAACAAATTCAAAGCTCAGATGTAGATGCAGGCAGCAAAATGTCAGCAGTTAAATCCTGGCAAAAGCTCAGAGCAAGCAGAATGGTCAAATCCTACAATGGTCAAATCATAGCTGCTCAATAATAACAGGTCCATAAGCAAGATGGCTCAAGAGGCAGAAAGTATAGAACAGCTACTCACAGCATCACTGCACATATGGTGTGGACTTCTATGCTGGCCCAAATAAATAGAATCAGACCTCCATTGAGACAGTTCAAAGGGAGTCAAAGCCTGTGGAGCACACCCTGGTACTCAAAGTTCCCAGTCAATCGCTCAGATGCTTCCTTGGAAACCAAGCAGCCAATGGAGAGCAGGAAGTGAACATGAGCATTGTTTAAGGCTTAGGGTTCCTTTTATTATTATCAGTCAGTCTACTATCAATATAAAACTGTTGATCAGTTAAAGAAGGTAATTTGACCTGAGTTACACTTGTACCATTGTATCACTAGAAGGAACACAAGGGGGCATATAAACTCACCAACACACCTTACTTGGCATTATAGAATGATACTTATTATAGTACCAAATAAGAGTTGATTATCTAAAGATCTGCATATTGTCACAGCTAACGGCCATTGACATAAGCTTGTAGAACAGGTGGTAGAAGTCTTCGCCTTTAGCAGCCGCCTTTCCCATAGAGCTTGTTGCGCTCACAGGTACTCAGATGCCCCGGGTCTTATGCACTGCGTAGTACAAGCTTATGGGTATAACCGTAGCGCAGGCAAGGGGATGACGGCAGGAGATCAGTGAAGTCAGAGACAGGCCGAGGTCATAGGGCACAAGCAGGCAGTGAGTTGAGGTCCAAAAAGAGTCAGGTCTAGCAGAAATGCAGGATATCCGACAGGCAGAAGTCAGGGTCACCAGCAATGACTCACAGTCCAACAAACAAGCCAAGAGTCATACACAGAAGGGTCTATCCAGAAGTACAGGCACAAAGTAAAGGAGCAGGTCAGCAGTCAGGGAACTGAACGCTATAACCGGCAGGGAGGCTAAGCCCTCCCTGCCTTAGATACCTAGACTCAGGGGCGGATCTAGAAAAATGCTGTACCCGGGGCGATTTAGGGGGGGGGGGGCGATTTAGGCCCCGCCCCTTTCTAGCATCTTAGGCTGCCAACGGCTGCACACTATGTGCAGGTCCGTCCAGTCGTGACAGGCAGGGACAGTGTGCTGCCCGGCTGCTCTGATTGTGTTTTAAACACAGTCAGAGCAGCCGGGCAGCACACTGTCCCTGGCTGTCACGGCTGGACGGACCTGCACATACTGTGCAGCCGTCGGCAGCAAGTGTCTGCTAGGGGGGGCGATCGCCCCGATCGCCCCCCCCTGGATCCGCCACTGCCTAGACTGCCCAATCAGATCTAAGGAGGTGCTAAATGATTTTAGTCAGCCACCTGAAGCTGTAGAAACATAATTAATTTATAGTGCACTTGCACCCTGCTGCCTCTAATGCTGGGACGCAGAGCTGTCAATGAGAGCGTCCTGGCCATTTTCACGGTCACGGCCGGGACCTAGAAATCGGAAATGACGTCCCGGCTGTTGCTATGACAGCCGGGATGCAGGCAGGACACGACTCGTAAGAGTACCCCCACCTTGGGGAGGGGTTAAGGACCCCGACATCCTGGTTTGCTGGGAAATTGTTTGAAAAATTCTTTAATGAGCTTGCTGGAGTGTAAACGCCTCCGGATTGGGATGCTTTAGGACTGGTACAGTTGTGAATGCCCTCTTGATCGCTTCAAATGAGGCTATGGCCTTCAGTGGCTAGTTGCTGGGATCCACCCCTTTGCGGGTGAGAGCTGCAATGGGAGCCCCCAAATCAGAAGAGGCTTGGATGAATCTCCAGTAATAATTTGCAAAGCCCAGGAATCTCTGGATAGCTTTTAGATTAGTAGGGTGTACCCATTCCAGAATGGCTTGGACTTTGCTAGGATCCATAGAAAATCCATCAGGAGAGATTACATATCCGAGGAACGACATCTTCCGAACTTCAAACTTACATTTTTCGAGTTAGGCAAAGAGGTCATGCTCCCTAAGTCTTAAGAGGGCCTGTTTGACAGGGAATTGATCCTGTGGCAGAGCCTGAGAATAAATTAGGATGTCATCCAGGTACACTACAACAAACTGTCCAAGAACTTCATTGATAAGATCTTGGAAGACAGTGGGCACATTACACAGGCCGAAAGGCATGACCAAGTACTCATAATGGCCAGATTGAGTGTTGAATGCAGTCTTCCACTCATTGCCTTCCCTCATGAGGATGAGGTTTTAAGCACCGGGTAGCTCAATCTTGGTGTAGTCAGTAGCATCTCTAAGACAGAATTGAGATGAGTGGGAGTGGATAAGTGTTTTTAATGGTGACCTTGTTTAATCCTCAGAAATCAATGCAAGGGTGTAGACTACCATCCTTTTTGGACAAGAAAAACACCCGACTCCCACTGGCGATTTAGAAGTTCTAATAAAACCTTTCTGTAGATTTTCTTCTACATAATCCTGCATTGCTTTAGTCTCAGGACCAGAGAGTGAGTATAACCTTCCTTTAGGAAATTTAGATCCTGGAATCAGATCAATGGTGCAATCAAAGTCTTGGTGTAGAGGCAGAGAGTCAGCCTCCTTTTTGGAAAACACATCCTGAAACTCCCGATAAGGGAAAGGAAGTTGTTCAGGAAGGTGCTGCAGGAGCTGAAGAGAAAGGGTCAGACAATTTTTAGAGCAATGGGAACTCCAGCGGACAATCTCTCCTAAGCTCCAATCAATAACAGGGTTATGGAGATGGAGCCAGGGATGGCCCAAAATTAGAGGAACAGAAAGGCAGTTAAGGACATAGAGAAACAGGGTTTCGGAATGAAAAGATCCCACTGTTAGTTGTAATGACGGAGTCTTGTTTGAAATCCTGTCCCCATGTAAAGGACAATATGAGCAGGAACTAATAAAGCATTTTTGGAAGAAATAAACTGCAAACCTAGACAAATGTCTTCCACATTCTCTAGGCGTGTTCTTTTCCCGACTTGTTCAGACAGGAACGAAGAAGGTGACCTTTGGTTCCACAGTATAAAGAAATACCTAAGGTACATCTCCTAGTTCTTTCCTCTGGAGAGAGGCGATAAGCCGCTAGCTGCATAGGTTCTGCAGCTTCCATAGTAGGAGGAGACACGGAAAGGAGTGTACTTTCAGTAGGTGCTTCCTTCTCAGCTCTTCTGTCTTTGATGCGTCTATCAACCTTTATAGCAAGTTGCATAAGTCCCTCCAGAGACGTAGGTGAAGGGTATTGAACCAAACAATCCTTAATATGGTCTGACAAACCTAAACGGAACTGACTGCATAATGCAGGGTCGTTCAACTCGCTGTCAGTGGATCACCACTAGAAGTTTACAGAGTACTCTTCAGGGGAGCGTCGGCCTGCCTATAGTGATCTGAGGTGGGACTCGGCAGAAGCCACCCGATCCAGGTCGTCATAAAGGAGACCTAAGGCATTTAAGATTGTATCCACTGATCTTAATGAGGCACTGTTAGAAGACAAGCTGAAAGCCCAGTACTGAGGGTCACCCTGGAGGAGTGAAATTACTATTCCTAGTCTCTGTTGCTCAGAGCCAGAGGAGCGAGGCCATAGGCTAAAATAAAGTTTGCAGCTCTCCTTAAAGTTACGGAACAAGCTTCTGTCCCCAGAAAATCGGTTCTGTAAATTTAACTTGGGCTCAACAGTAGGTGCCAGAGTGACCTGTGAGGTTCTGACAGCTTTCTCTTGTGCAGATAAGCGGTGAGACAGACCTTGGACCATCTGCAATAAGGTTTAAATCTGATCAGCCAACACCTGGGCTAGAGAAGGATTTGTCCCGCTTTCATCCATGCGAGTTCTTCCAGATTCTTCACTGGGAGGTTATAATTTCACGGCTAACACTATTGACATAGGCTTGTAGAAAAGGTGGTAGAGGTCTTCGCTTTAGCAGCTGCCTTTCCTGTAGAGCTTGTTGCACTCACAGGCAAGGGGATGACGGCAGGAGATAAGCGAAGTCAGAGACAGGCCGAGGTCATAGGGCACAAGCAAGTAGTGAGGTGAGGTCCAGGTAAAGGGTCAGGTCCGGCAGAAAGACAGGATATCTGAGTCACAGGCAGAAGTAGGTTTACCAGCAAAGAATCAGGGTCCAATAAACAAGCCAAGAGTCATACACAGAATTTGCCCAATCAGATCTAAAGAGGTGCTGAATGATTTTAATCAGCCACCTGAAGCTCTAGAAACATAATTTATACTGCACCTGCGCCCGGCTGCATCTAATGCCTGGACGCAGATGTGTCAACGAGAGCGTCACGGCCGTTGCCACGTTGTTGGCCGGGATGTGACATCCCAGCTATTGCTATGACAACTGGGACGCAGGCAGGAGAGACAAGTCGCGGATCGTCATGGATCGTAACACAAACAGGTAGAGCATGTTCCTTATTTTTCATTTTTAAACCTTTGTATCCAGACAGTTTATGGCATCTTAACTGAGAATAATTATGCAATTGTTAAACAATTTAATTGGCAGTATTTTGGAGATCAGGGACATCAGTAACTAAGCATCTATTAAATAGGCCCATCAGCTATTTACTATGTTTCTTCTGTTTATTAAGTATATCAGACTCTGACAACATAAGAATCAGTGCAAAACCAGTGAATTTATAATCAGGATGCCTCTGTTAAACCCAAGTTGCTTTGAAAATGTTATGCAACAGTAGGGAAAAGACCCAATCGATGGCTGATTCAATGAATATTTAATAAGCCTGATGAAAAATTTTCAAATCCCGAGACTTCTGCTTTAATTCTGTTGCTGATTTATCAAGACGTTACAAAGAGAGTGCATTTTTCATGTCTTTGGATTGTTTTTCCAGATCTCCGAGAGATGAGTCCCTTAAGTTTTACTCTCTAGGATATACAAACATTATTATTTGTATGATACATGTCAGACACCAGAGTTTTTAACACTTTAAATGTCCAGAAGAATTATAAATGATCAGAAAAATAAACCCAAATAAATGTTATTTTAGAAAATGATTACTACAAGAGTAGCATTTTTTGGGGATGCAAAGGAAAATGACTACACTACTTTTCTTGTATGTTTACATTTATTATCATAAATAGCAGCTTACATATGTCATGCTCTGCAAGAGCCAATTGAAATATCCCAAATAGTAAATAAACTATGTCACAAAACAGTCAATGTAGGCATATATATATATATATATATATATATATATATATATATATAGACACATCTACCTATAGACACAAACACGCTTCATGTAATATTTGTTAAGCAAATGTTTTCATGAATAGTTTAGCAAGAAGCTAAACTGGAACATCCCCCTCCCCTCCCCTTTGCCATATATATTGAGCGGCTTAAAACTTTGTGTTTTCTATGGCTTGATCCCAAACTACCAAAACATGGAAATGTCTCACAGTCATAAAATTCAGTGTTAAATAGTTTAAGTACACACTTTTTATATACACCCAAGACCCGTCCAGCAGAGAAGGAGTTAATGATCTAGGTTAATTAATAGAAGACTGTTGAAGAATCACTTACTTAACAAGAAAAAAGGAGAGGCAAAAAACAGCCATTTGAATGAATCCCAGAGGTGCTGACATTTATCTTTTATAACTGGGCCACAGAGGTTATGCGATGATGCTGGTGGTGCAGATATTTCTGAACATGCTGAGGGGGGCAGAACCTTTCCCAAACCTTTGTTCTTGGACAGTAAATTAATTTAGTTATAACCTGTAGTTCTATGTTTTTTGCCTTTGGAATTTTAAGTGTGATTTGTATTAATTTTCCTTTAAACACACATTATATATATATATATATATATATATATATATATATATATATATATATATATATATATATATATATATATACACATACATACATGCACTTTCATCCTAAATTTTTATATGAAAGCATAAATATTATAAATGTCAGTCTTGTCTATGAGCCAAGCCATGGTTGTGAATAGTGATCTGGGCCGTAACGTGACAGATGGGAGGGACTTTTCTCCTCCATTTTTTTCTAATCTAGGAAAGAATTCGGTGTGATCCAGGCATTGCACTTCCTGGGGGCTGAACCGTGGTGCAACATATACATAAGGTGGCTGGTCTTGGAGGTAGGACCAGCCACCTTATTGTACTGGTGGATGTTTATTGTTTTGTGGTGACTGATGTGGAGAGGTTAATATTATGTATAATATATGGTTTTGGATCTGGATTAGCTTCATGTTTTGGTTTTGGCTTTGGTTTTGGCAGAACCGCCCTCGTCTGTTATGGTTTTGGTTTTAGATCTGTATTTTTTTTTATAAAAATTGCTAAAATATGCTATAATCACATAATTTTGCTCTTTTTTTAATCCTACATTATTATTAACCTCAATAACACTAATTTCAAGTCATTTGCAGTCAAGTTTAACCATCTCACAGGTGACATTATTATTTTCATACACTTTCGTACAAATACTGCAGCGACCTGGCTGGATGCTAAGCAACAGAGCAATGACTCAAACACACAGCAGTATTTGTATTTCAGCAATGACAATTAACAATGGAGCAATGGAGCTCTTCTCTTTGTGTGTTACCTATTGTTATGTGCGTATTGTCGCTAACCAATAACGATTGTCGAACCTCAATTTGTGTTTCCAACGCACAAAGATTTATTCGCAAATAGTAGAATAATATGCTCAAGCGAAGTGATAATAAATACAGCCGTTACTTATCGCAGGCGCTCTGGATCCAGTGTGCAGTCATTCAATCCTGAAGTCTGGGGACAAGATGTCTGAACACTAGATGTGAAGCTGCTGCTTATATACACACAGAAATACAGTAATACAATGAAGGTGGTATAGCTTGCATCTATTGGTCCAGGTCTCAGGAAGGTCCAAGGGGTTGTCAATCATTGGCTAGTTCATCCTAAGGAATCCAAAGGAGGGGGTCGCCTCTCCAGGGGGTATGCTCGGCTCTTCCCGCCAAGATTCCTTAGTCTTAAGTAGTTCATAAATCCCTATCATTCATAACTTGTGTATGCACTCTGCGATTCCTTCGCAGAGTTAACGAAACAGTAGGAAATGTAAAGAGGTTTATTATGATACCACTCATGTTATGATTCCTTCAACCTGTTCCGTATATTTGATTATTATGCATGTAACTTTAATATAACATATAAATACTACTATATTTCGACATAACTGACTATGTGTTGCAACTACCATTAATGTGTACTATTTTATAAGTATGCGTGTTTGTGCGAATGTATGGTAAAAGACCAATTACTGTTGCTGTCACGTGTAGTGGATGCGTACGCCCTTTCACGCCGTAGCGTGACCTTGTACATCGTAGCGTACCATACGCATATTTTCAGACAAAGACAACCAAGTTTTCTTGACTTTAATTGAAATGACTTTATCCAATTTGCTGACTTCGACAGCTCCACCCTTTGATAGTGTAATAAACTATCACCCAATCACCGTTTCAAGTTCAGGATTATACAATACTTCTTCACAGACCATGATCTCGGTATCTGGTACCACCCTTTCAGTCTCTTTCTCAGTTTTACTCCTATGAGACAATTTTCCACACTTCAACACAGTAGGAACACATTTGACAACTAAACCAATTGCTAAGATGACACCCAGTATAAGGAGAAGGAGCTTACCTACACTAGCAACCATTTCCTGTACCCACTCCCCGAGACCGGAGAACCATTTCACAGGGTTCAACCACGAGAACCAACCCGCCACCTTTTCCCCGACCTCATATAACGAAGAATTATGGCTCTTTCGAAATTCCCATTTTAGCTGCAAAAATCTATAACCTCTTTAGGGTCATCCGTATTATTAGATACCGAACTGGGTGGCCAGTGTCACACAGTACCCACCAGTAATAGAGGTGAGATAATTTAGTACCAGTCTATGTTGCACCCACTCCTTCTTGTGCGCTTGTAGCTCCCTTCCAGTATACCTGAAAGTGTCATCATACATCTCAGTGATATTATCTATTAATTTAGCTAGGTCTTGGATATATTTAAAGTTTAATGTTCCCCGAGCGGTCCTGGTGAGGTCTAGAGCAACCATAACTTGAAAACCAGCAGTTTCACTAATCAATTTTGTAGCTATGGGTTCCTCACCAGGAATCATATTTCTCTTGCCACGGTGTTCATATTGTGTGTGTATGTATGGTGGTGATGTAGTTTTGTGAATACCAACCATTTCTTCATGAGTAATAGTCATGATTTCAGGAACCAGTTTAGCTAAGAAACACAAGCCCTTGGAACTCGGAGTCACCCAGGAATAAGCTTTCCTTCCACAAACAAAATACACATCATCAGGGAGAACATAAGGAACAGTATGCCCATGAATTATATCACACAGAGTTTTGATAAAACTACCCATGCCTAGTGTCTCCATTTGCTCTAGACACGTGTCGGCATTAATTACATTTTTACATTTATCTGTAGAGACTTTTCCAATGGATACCTTCTTATGTTTGGTTATACGCCCTAATTTGTGACTTCCATCAACATTCCTGCCTAGTAGTGACCTTGTGAGTCTCCCTCTAAAATGTGGCGAGCCATTGTCTGATCTGATAGGTCAGCCTCCCAATTCTCCAGGCGCTTTGCATGAGATATATTTAGGCACATCAAAGATCTGCCGATGGAGTATTGTCGAAGCGTCAGACTAGGGGACCTAGTGTTATTGTACCTCCCGTTTATGGGCCTCCCACCACTCAATTCGAGTACTTCCGATATGTTTAGTGGGAATGGCACTAGCACTATATTATGCTGCCCTTGCGGCACGTGAGAGCACACCCAACACTCGGTTTGGTTTAGTACCTTACCCACCAGGGAGTGATAATCCTCCAAAGGATGCCCGCCTATATTCAGAGTAATGGGGGACTGGCATCGTTGGATGCATCTCTCTTCAACTAGGGAGTCGCAGAACTTGCAGATACAATACTCATCAGACAATAGCCCCTCACACTGCCTCCGAGTTCCTGAGCTAGCAGACCTTTTCATAACCCCCGGACCAAGTTTGATAATGGGCTGCTCTGAGTATCCTAACAACTTTTCTTCTGCCTCCATCTCATCCGTATCACTCCCAGAACCTTCCTCCGTCCTCCATCCTCCTTCACAAAAATAGAATGTCCTAGAAAGAGTAAAAACAAGGAAAATCCTGGAACAAAAGAAAAACAAAAACTGCCACTCCATCGCTGGAAAGATAGTTCTGGGGCAACGTCTCTGGTTCAGGTGTCTCGACTGCAGGCTTTAGGTCTCCCGGAACAGACTCACAAGTGACAGATCTATGTCGTCAGTCTTAGTTTTATCTTGCACTTTCTCCGGATTATGGACTCTCCTGCAGTGGGTGGAATGGACCCAAGTGTCTCTCTCTGCAACCTTCAGTGATGTAGTACTGGTCAGCAGCACTTGGTATGGGCCTTCCCAACGGTCTGTTAAACAACCTGAACGTAAGAAATTGCGGATCATGACATAGTCTCCAGGTTCAACATCATGACAGTTCGTTTCTGGCATACCAGGTGACAGCATTTTTAGTTTTTGTTGTTGTTGCTTTAGCTGTCTACTCATTCTTATAAGATATTGTACAGTCACTTCATTATTACATTTCAAGTCGTCTTGTGGACTCACAATCAAATGAGGCTGTCGTCCGAACAGTATCTCAAAGGGGGACAGATTAAGAGGAGGTCTAGGAGTGGTCCGAATGCTATGAAGGGCCAATGGCAAAGCCTCAGGCCATGCCAACCCAGTTTCAGCCATTATCTTACCAAGCTTGTTCTTTATAGTACCGTTTACTCTCTCCACCTTACCACTGGCTTGTGGTCGGTAAGGGGTGTGAAGTCTGCTACCGATTCCCATGAGTTTACACATATTTTGGAAGATATCACCAGTAAAATGGGTACCCCTATCACTTTCAATGATTCTAGGGATACCGAACCTACACACAAAATCTTGTACAATTTTCTTTGCAGTGAACACAGCAGTATTAGTGGCTGCCGAATATGCTTCTACCCACCCGGAAAACACATCAATACACACTAACACATACTTTAGATTCCTGCACGGTGGTAATTGGATATAGTCAATTTGTATTACCTGAAAAGGTCCGTCTGTAGGAGAGATGTGGGATGGCTCAGTTGGAATAGTTTTCCCAACATTTTTCCTTAAACAAGTAAGACATGACATTGCTTTCTTACCAGCCTGAGAGGAAAATCCGGGAGCACACCAGTATGCTCTCACCAGTTTGCACATACCTTCTTTACCCAGGTGAGTCAGACCGTGTGCTGCTTCAGCCAGGCTTGGATAGTATGTTCGGGGAGCTACAGGCTTACCTTGTCCATCCCTCCAGAGTCCTGAGGACTCTTGACAACATCCCTTCGCCTTCCAGACCGCCTTTTCCTGCAGGGAACACAAATCTTGCATTTCAATTAATTTCTGCATGTCTAATGTCTGAAAAACCATCATAGTCTCGGTCGATACAGTCAAAGGTTGCCCTGCTGCCCATTTAGCAGCTTCGTCTGCCCTGTTGTTGCCCAATGACACTGGGTCTTCTTCAAAGGTATGGGCTTTGCACTTTATGACGGCTACTGTTCTGGGTAACTGTATCGCTGTCAGAAGTCCTTTTATGTGTTGTGAGTGTGCCACTGGCGTACCTGCTGCTGTCGTAAAGTTTCTAAGACGCCAAAGGGCCCCAAAATTGTGCACTACCCCGAAGGCGTACCTAGAGTCAGTATATATATTGGCTGATTTACCCTCTGCCAATTCACACGCTCTCCTTAGTGCTACTAGTTCCGCCACCTGGGCTGAGTGAGGTGGACAAAGGGGTTCAGCTTCTACCACATCCTGATCGCCTACAACAGCGTAACCAGTACATAGCTCTCCTGTCTCTGTCTGTCTATGGCAACTTCCGTCTGTATAAAACGTAAAATCTACATTTTCTAAAGGGGTGTCACGTATGTCGGGCCTTGCAGTAAAGGTCTGATTCAGGTGTTCCATACAGTCATGCGTGTCAGTATTCTTGCCTAACTCATCATCAACCAGTGTCTCCTCACCTCCCACCCTTTTTGTCTCTAGAGACACATACGGAAGGTATGTAGCTGGATTTAAGGTGCTACATCGTTTGATGGTGATGTTTGAGGGTGCCATCAGGGCTAGTTCCCACTTTGTGAATCTAGCTGAAGAAACATGCCTGTTTGGGCTGAATTTAACAGAGCTGATACAGCATGGGGTGTATAGATAGTTGAATTATGTCCTAATACTACGTCCTCGCTCTTACTTACCAGAAGAGCCGTTGCTGCTACACTTCTGAGACATGTTGGGAGTGATCTTGCCACATTGTCTAATTGGGCACTGTAGTATGCTACCGGTCTGCTAGCATCACCATGTTTCTGTGTGAGGACACCTGCTGCACAACCATCAGCTTCTGTACAAAATAGCTCAAAAGGCTTTTCATAATCAGGTATTCCGAATGCAGGTGCTCTAGTCAGACTATCTTTAAGATTAAAGAATGCTTGCTCTGACTCTTCCATGTGTACAACACGTTCTGGTTTTGAGGAAGAGACTAGCTCCTGCAATGGTGATGCCAGAATAGAAAAACCTGGGATCCAGGATCTACAGTATCCACACATCCCCAGGAAAGTACGAATCTGCTTCTGGCTCTGCGGCAGAGTCATGTGTTGTATGGCCTCAATCCTGTCGGTTGTCAGGTGTCTTAGCCCCTTAGTGAGGCAGTGTCCTAGGTATTTGACCTTAGTCTGACATGGCTGTAATTTATCCTTTGCCACCTTGTGCCCTGTTTGTGAAAGATGAAGCAACAACAATTTAGTATCATGTAAACATGACATAAAAGAATAAGAGCACAGCAACAAATCGTCCACATATTGAATTAGAACAGACCCATTGTGGTGTTAAAAGGATTGCAAACATTCATGTAAGACTTGGGAGAAAATACTGGGGCTGTCAATGAACCCCTGGGGTAGTCTGGTCCATGTGTATTGCACTCCCCGGTAGGAGAATGCAAAAAGGTATTGGCAGTCAGGGTGAAGAGGGACTGAGAAGAAAGCAGAACATAGATCAATGACAGTAAAATGACTGGCAGACGGTGGAATCTGCATGAGGATGACAGCTGGATTCGGCACTACGGGGAATTGGCTCTCAACAACTTTGTTAATTCCCCTTAAATCCTGGACTAATCTATAGCCCCTCCCCCCATTCTTCTTCACAGGGAAAATGGGACTATTTGCTGTACTGGCTGTACGGATTAAAATCCCTTGTTGTAACAGCCTCTCAATAACAGGATATACCCCTAGTTCCACCTCCGGTTTTAATGGATACTGTGGGATTTTTGGAGCTATCCTACCATTTTTTAGATTGACCATGACAGGGGCTACGTTTGCCATCAGTCTAGTGTCCTGTCCATTTCTGGTCCATAGTGAACCTGGTATTTCCAGCAACATCCCCTTTACTTGAGATGGACTGTGTTCTATAACAGTAGAGTGTAACATTAACCTTTGAGGGGTGTCCAATATGTCCTGTACCTCATGAGCGACCTTCTCGGGTATATCTAGGAACACACCATCTGAAGTACAGTATATGACACTTCCCATTTTACATAGCAAGTCTCTCCCTAGCAAGTTAGTAGGAGCCGCTGCAGCCAAGAGAAACGAATGCTTAGTATGTAGAGGCCCGATAGTAACTTCAGCGGGTTTAGTTAGAGGATAATGTAACACTCTTCCCGTTACCCCCATAGCTGGAATAGTTTTACTGGTCACCTGTAGATTGAAAGGAGAGGTTATCACAGATCGGGCCGCCCCTGTATCTACAAGAAAGGTTTGTTTCCTACCAGCTATGTCAACTATCATTGTTGGTTCTTCACTCTGACTCTCAGTTAACCTCACTGGCTGTAGACTACAGGTATGACCTGACCCCTAGCACTGACTATCATTTTCCCGCGCAGCATTTGCTGCTATAATATGCGCGGGTAGCTGTGTGTTCTCTTGCCTATGTGTGTTTCTCCGTGGAGGATACCTATATGATTCCCCCCTTGATGTTTCTTTCCTTGCTTCTGGACAGAATCTCCTTATGTGTCCCTCTTTCTTACAGCGAAAACATACCATTACGTTTTTACTTGAGTTGTATGCTTGGTATGTTTGTGGTTGTGTGTGTATTCCTTCTAAAGCCTGAATACTCACCATCATCAACCTATCACCTTTCTCTTCTTTCTTTCTAAAGATATTTTTGTCATGTTCCACAGCAGACTCCCTAAGAGAGTCTACTGTGATACCTCTCCAATTAGGTAATGAGGTTTGTACTCTGGTTTTTAAATTTTCCCTAAGACCATCCATTAACACTCCTACAGCTACTTCCCTGTGATGTGGATCCTCTCTTATGTCAGTTACTCCGGTAAAGTGTGTCATTGATGCTAGTGCCCTAGAAAAATAGTCTGCTGCTGTTTCACTATCCTTTTGCTTAATGGTGAAAATCTTACTCCAATTTACCACTACTGGAAAATAGATGGATAAGTGTTTGACAATTTGTTCTATATTTTTTTGGTTAATCTCATCAGTCAAGGTGTCATCTTCCTCCAACAATCTTTAATAAATTTTTGTATGTCAGTATTGGGAGGAAGACACGCCCTCAACACTACACACCAATCCTTATTGGTTGGTTCGTGGGCATTTCCTAAGTCTTTAACAAATTTCTGACACTTTGCCAACTCTTTTTTAAGATCTGGGAATTCAGTCATAATGGAACGTAATTCTGATCTAGTCCAGGGACAATGCATTGTAACATTTCTTAAAGGAACTACACCATCCTTATCCGGTTTACCATTGGGAACTGATATTGTGCGGACTGGGTACGCACCCACTGGTTCACTGACTTCAGGGGACACTACAGGATTTGCTAGTTCAAGATTTAGAACGCTTTCGCTCCTAGTGATCACGCTACTCTCACCTATCTCAGCCATTTTCTTATACTTGCGCTGAGCTTCTAGTACACTAACAGCATGGGCAAGGGCCGAAATCACAGTGGGTTCATCTTCATATTCTGATACACTTGTTTTAAACTGGCTTAAAAGCGGATACAACTTAGCAATTTTCCTTTTTTCAGTTTTAATAACAGCTGTACTTACCGCTCCCGCCACATAAGGTGGCAGGGGCGCGCTTGCGCTGAGTTCGCCACGCTTCTCAACGGCTACTTCCGCCGTGCGCGCGCTTTTCGCCACGCCTACTTCCGCTGTGCATTCACTGCTCTGCCACGTGTTACCTTCCATTTGCCACAATTTTAAACAATCATTATGTCTATTTCTCACTTTTGTGTATTTAATCAACCACACTTTATCTTTTACATTATTTAGTACCTCTGAATAAAAACTTCCTATTGTTGGGAAAGGCCTATCACAATCTTTGGTCATCTTGACCCACGTGTCGCAATACGCAGTTGCGTATGCACCATATTTCTTAAACATAAGGTACCTAGCTGACCCCAGCGGTCCTTCCTTAAGCAGCACAACATCAACCATCTCTAGCGTTTGCTTCGCACCCATTGTGAAAACAACTTATTTCTCACCGCTACGCAAAAAGACTTTTTACCTGTTCTCCTTTCAAACAGAACTTACTAGAGATTTTTTATCCATGGACGGTTTCACAGGCTACGCCCACACACCTCCTAACACAGAAATATCACTATGGACAACAGAAATATCAGCTCCTCGATATCCTGGCTCTCCACAAAATTCTGTTGAGTATTACTGAACTGGTAGTACCGGAGTTTACCCGTTTGTACCAGCGTAATTCCTCCAGCCGTTCAACCCAAGTCACAAGCACGGTTGCAAAACCATGCGGTCCAATCGCACCGCTTAGCAATACTAACTATCGCTAAACGTTGCGATTGCCCTTGGGGAGAAAGTTTCCAAAATCTTTTTAACTGTTCTCTTTTCAAACAGGGCTTTTGCTGCCAGTATACCTGCCTTGTATACTACCTCGGTTGCAAGCCTGCCTCGTCAAACGGCAACCGATTTCCCTGTCTTTTTGACAGTAAATCAACTTTCACTTCAAAATCATACAATCACCAAACACATACACCTTTGTTTTCTGCGCAGCAAATTAACAATGTTCCCAACAATAGTGATAATGTTTCAGAGACTTTCACAAGTGATTTATACTATGCATGTATAACTATCAAATTGATTGTTTAACCACGTGGCAAATCTACCGGAAGTTCGCGTACGCACAGCAGGAAATACACATACGCTAAGCAATGTAATACAGTTAAAACACACAATGACAGTAAAAAGAAACAGTTTTCTCTTTTGTCCCTAGGTTCTAGTTAGCGTGCCCTAGACAATGCAAAACGGACATTCGGTTTCACAACACATAGTAAAATTCAGGTTTTGAACACATTGCGTTCTTACCCGTTTATGACGCGTCTCCACCCTTTGTGAGGAACCGAAATCCGTTGGTCTTGCGTATCATCGGCAACGAAACCTCCAAAGCTCACGAGCCCCCAAATTGTTATGTGTGTTTTGTCGCTAACCAATAACGATTGTCGAACCTCAATTTGTGTTTCCAACGCACAAAGATTTATTCGCAAATAGTAGAATAATATGCTCAAGCGAAGTGATAATAAATACAGCTGTTACTTATCGCAGGCGCTCTGGATCCAGTGTGCAGTCATTCAATCCTGAAGTCTGGGGACAAGATGTCTGAACACTAGATGTGAAGCTGCTGCTTATATACACACAGAAATACAGTAATACAATGAAGGTGGTATAGCTTGCATCTATTGGTCCAGGTCTCAGGAAGGTCCAAGGGGTTGTCAATCATTGGCTAGTTCATCCTAAGGAATCCAAAGGAGGGGGTCACCTCTCCAGGGGGTATGCTCGGCTCTTCCCGCCAAGATTCCTTAGTCTTAAGTAGTTCATAAATCCCTATCATTCATAACTTGTGTATGCACTCTGCGATTCCTTCGCAGAGTTAACGAAACAGTAGGAAATGTAAAGAGGTTTATTATGATACCACTCATGTTATGATTCCTTCAACCTGTTCCGTATATTTCATTAATATGCATGTAACTTTAATATAACATATAAATACTACTATATTTCGACATAACTGACTATGTGTTGCAACTACCATTAATGTGTACTATTTTATAAGTATGCGTGTTTGTGCGAATGTATGGTAAAAGACCAATTACTGTTGCTGCCACGTGTAGTGGATGCGTACGCCGTAGCGTGACCTTGTACGTCATAGCGTACCGTACGCATCTTTTCAGACAAAGACAACCAAGTTTGCTCGACTTTAATTGAAATGACTTTATCCAATTTGCTGACTTCGACACTATATAACACCACACAATTTGACTGCAGAAATACACCAACCCTGACAGCACTAGTATTTGTATTTTTCTGCAATGAGAATTACCAATGGAGCTCTCCTGAATGTCACTGTAGACTTTGTTGAACACTGCTACCCCCTGCTCTTTCAATTCTATCTATTTGGCTGACCAACTGCCTACACAGCCCGAGCATCTCTATTATTATGTAGAGGCTGGAGGAGGATATTTATGTTGTGTGGGGGCTAATAATGCAATGTGGTGTTGGTGATGGCTATTAATATATTTTAGGGGCATTTATTTCTATGGAGAATTTCTTTTAAATGTGAATGCTATTAATGTCAGGGTTGGTTGGGGAAAATAGGTATATTTATTAAATATCCTCCGCTACATCATCCTCATCATTCCCTGTTTTGTGCCACCTTCCAGATACCTGACTTCTAGATAGAGGTGATAATCATGGAAATGGGGTTATATTTCTGGAAGACCTGTGTGATGGTGAAACACTGCTGGTGGCCTTTGAGTAAAGGAGTCACTGGGAGTATTTCGCTGTGAAGGTCACAGTGTTGGGAAAATATTGCCCCTGCAGAACTATAACCCCCCAATACTCATATATCACCCATTTCTTGCCCCTATATAACTATACCCCCTCCTAGTATTATTTATTAATTCCTGTAGTTGCTGAGAGTGGTACATAGCACCTGGCCAAGGTCTGTCTGTGCACCTAGACCTGTCTGTGTAGTCGGCAAAGTGGCTTCAAACTCTGTCCTAATTGTGAAGGGGCCCAAAAGTTGCTGTATCGGGTTCCAAAATTCCTCTTTGCGCTCCCTGCCTGGGCCCAGAAATGCCAAGGTATCAGGGCCATCCCCTATATCAGGGGTAGACAACCTTAAACACCCGAAGAACCATTTGGACCCGTTTTTCAGAGTAAAAAAAACCTCGAGAGCCACAAAACCCTTATTATGCAGCCCCCTCTTATAGGTCCCATTTTTATTATGTAGCCCCCTCTTGTAGGTCCCTTTTTTATTATGAAGCCCCCTCTTGTAGGTCCCTTTTTTATAATGTAGCCCCCTCTTGTAGGTCCTATTTTTTATAATCTAGCCCCCTCTTGTAGGTCCCTTTTTTTATAATCTAGCCCCCTCTTGTAGATCCCTTCTTTATAATCTAGCCCCCTCTTGTAGGTCCCTTTTTTATAATCTTGCCCCCTCTTGTAGGTCCCTTTTTTATAATCTTGCCCCCTCTTGTAGGTCCCTTTTTTTTATAATCTAGCCCCCTCTTGTAGGTCCCTTTTTTTATTATGCAGTCCCCAAGAAAATATTTTTTTTATTTACTTACCTTCACTCAGGTGGTGTCCTGGTCCTGGATCTTCTCTGCTCCTCCTCGGTGAGCTCTCTGTGAAATGAATGATGCTGACGCGACCTTAGGGTCACGTCAGTGTCATTCAGCCAGCAGGGAGGTGCTGCGGGGGAGGAGCACTCTCTCCTCTGCTGGCTCCCATTACTTTTTTTAGATTTTTACATGGCAAAGGGGGTGACAGAACGCTGTCACCCCCTTTGCCACTGACACCCGGACGAGCCGCAGCAGATGGCTGCCGGAGCCGCAGGTTGCCAGACAGCTCCACCGCCATGATTAACAAAAAAAAACAACAACATGGAAAAAAAAAATAGGAAATCCTCCCCCCCCCCTTCCCCAGGTTTCAATGCCATAGGCTGCAGCCTGATCAGCCTATTGGTGATGAGGCCCTTGAGTTACTTGTTGCTCCACTAGCCGATCTATGTCATTGTGTGCATGCATGAAGTGGCCGAATCCCTCATGTTCAATGAAACTGAACGGTCAGATTTGTGCTTTCAGTTCCACTGTATAACTTATATACAATGGACCTGATTCATTGTTGGACATAAGTCCGCTTGCTTGCTGTATCTTTCGTGAAATAGCTCTGCGCATACTTAAAAATGGACCTTACGGCATTGAACGCAATTGCATGCAATTCATGTCTGAACATAAATTACACTTATGACATCCAATGACTTAAAGGACGAAATGGGGGGTGGGGAGGAGAGGACAGACACAGGCAACAATACTGTAATGGCATGGCGATGCAGATGCGGACGTTTCAAGTCATGAGTTTTTCTGAAGTACACTTGTTTCAGACGTATCATTTGTAGCAACTGCAGGGCAGGTGAAAATGCTGACTGATAGTGAGGACTGACACGGCATAGACTTTTTTTTTGGAAAAGTGCATGTATGCGTGCCACTAGCTAGTACAGAACATGTGTATGCAAATAAGACAGACCATAAAAATGGATTGTATCTACTATATGTATTAAGAACATATTTTTTTTATGTATTTAATATAAAAACAATAATTTATATTAATATATTTTTTAAACCAATTTTTTTTAATGATTATACTGTTTAGAGTTGCTCATTTATTTTATAATATAATTTTTGTTGTATGTGTTTTGTGACCTTATAATATTGCACATATGCTTGTGCATATACTGTACTCTGTTCTGTCTGTTAACACACGGCAAGTAACATCAAGGCAGAACGCATTTACATCCAGAGTCAACTTGAAATGCGTGGCATTCGCTTGGATTTGAATACAGTCGGATCTACTCTCAAGTTCTGCGCTCTTTTTTAAACTGCAGCTCGTATTTAAATTAGTCGTGATAGTTTTTTTTCTTCTTACGTTAATACAAATTTGTTTATATAAAATTAATAAAAATCATGTAAGCTCTGATGCATTAGTAAATGCATTATGGCGTTACCATAGTGGCGATACACAGAGCCAGCGATAACCTCATTAATCGATTGGGCAAAGCAAAACCAGAACCGTAACTTAGAATTCTAGTGCCTGAGGCGAGAAAGACAAATGCCGCCCCCGTAGCCCTCAATTTTAACTAAATTAACTTAAATTATTCCTAAATTGCGCCTCACTTCAGTGTGGCGCCCTGGCCTGTCACCCCTGTCGCACAGCCCTACTTACGGCCCTGAGCAAAACCAAGTCCCTTTACAGGCTAAAACTCCCATTCTCAAAGGAAAAGGGCTCATTTCCCTTTGATAAATATACCTTAATTATTTTATAACTGTTAAATAATTTGTATACATGTGTATATACATTAGAATGATAATTAGTAATTAATTGCATTCTCCACATGCATGTCAGGGAAATACCTTTCTGACTTCGAAAGTAATCTCCAGAAAACAGAGCCAAAGATAGAGCAGGATGTAAGTTCAAAGCTCCATTAAAGGATGTTTCCATCCTTAAATAATATCTCTAATAAAGACAATTTTTTGCCCAAGAAATGAGTCTGTATGTTTGTTTTATTATTATCACCAAAAGATAATGTTTGTAGGAGCTTCTTTAAATCCCAGAGGCAGTGCCTATTTTGACAGGATTGGGGTCCCAGAGAGGGACATGACCTTGTGTTAATATGGGCTGGGTAGAGCAGGGTGTGGTTTGGGTTGAACTGTGTATGGTGTGGACAGATCAGGGATGTGGCTTATTTGTATCCCAAATATACTTCTTAAAATGTTGGGAGGCATGAAGTAACATTTTTATAGCTTTGTATCTTATCAAACTGCAATTCCAGTGGGGGGAGCAGAGCAGAGCTTGCAGTGATATCACAGTTCTTAAAGCAATGAGTATGTCAAAAGTAGAGATGCTCACTGACCCCTGTGTTTTGGTTTTGGTTTTGTTTTTGGATCTGGATTACTGTCGTGTTTTGGTTTTGCCAAACCACCATTGCGTGTTTTGGTTTTGTTTGGTTTTGTTTTGCTATTTTGGTCGAAAATCAATGTTTAAACCAAATTTAGTGCTTTTTATTTTTTTAGGGGCCCGGTACACGGCATTGCCCGGGGGCCCATGAAGTAGTTAAGATGGCCCTGCCTGCACATAGTGTGCAGCCGCCGACAGCAAGCCCTTGCTAGGGGGGGGCGATTGCCCTGGTCGCCTCCCCTCTTGATCCGCCACTGACTGGACATGCTGAACCCTCAACCTAGCTAAGAATAACATTGTATTTCTTTGTAAGGCATGCCTGTATTCGTTTAAAGAATCTCATCTTCCACTGCTTCTATTTTATATAATTTGGAAAGAAAGTTAATTGGGCGTTTTCATATGCCACTACTTACTTATTTTTGTGTTTATTTTGTTAACTGGACTAAGGGCTATATTGTTGTCCTCTGTAGTTTATGTAGGTTCAGCTCTGGAGTGTTGAGCAAAGTCATGTATATCATCTCCTCTTTATGTGACATTGCTCATTTTGCTTTGTTAGTGAACATTTAAATCACATATTTATATTAAAACCTGGAAAAGTATGACAAAGCTGGTTTGTTACATTACTTAGTATGTATTGTTTGTTTGCTTTTGTCTTTAGTACATCAATGTGCACCATATACTGTGGTGTTTAGTGCAACAGCTTTCCAATAGGGAGACACAGTTTACTACCACATCAATATTAGGCAATATTTAGCTTGTGCACCAGCACTGTGACTGCTTTAAAATGCTTAGCGATTGATAACATCATCATCATCATCAACATTTATTTATATAGCGCCAGCAAATTCCATAGAACTTTACAATTGGGAACAAATAGCAATAAAACAATACTGGATAATACATACAGAAAGGTAAGAGGGCCCTGCTCGCAAGCTTACAATCTATGGGACAATGGGAGTTTGATACACAAGGGTAAGTGCTACACCATGTTGCATATTTTTCCAGCTAAAATGCAAAGGTAAAAAGTATTGAGTGGGCCATATGATCAATCACACAGCAATGTTGGTCAGAGGGTTGTTGTCTTGTGTTAGCTGTGTAGAATGTTGTAATAAAAAGGTAACCTAGGGAGATTAGGATGGTGGTTGAGGATGTCATAAGCTTTTCGGAAGAGGTGGGTTTTCAGAGAACGCTTGAAGGTTTTAAGTGTAGAGGAAAGCCTTATTGAGTGAGGGAGGGAATTGCACAAAGTGGGCGCAGCCTGAAAAAAGTTCTGTAACCGGGAATGGGAGGATGTGATGAGAGTGGAAGAGAGATGCAGATCATGTGCAGAACGGAGGTGTCAAGTTCGGAGATATTTTGAGACAATTGAGGAGATGTTTGTCTGTGCAATTTTGTTGATGGCCTTGTATGTTAGAAGAATTTTATATTGGATTCATTGAAAAACAGGCAGCCAATGTAGAGACTGACAGAGTCGCTCAGCAGAGGAAGAACAATTTACAAGGAAAATCAATCTAGCTGTTGCATGCAAAATAAATTGTAGGGGCTCGAGTCTGATTATGGGAAGACCAGTAAGGAGGGAATTGCAATAGTCAATGCGAGAGATGATGAGTGCTTGAATTAAGGTTTTTTGCAGTGTCTTGTGTGACAGATATGCGTATTATGGAAATGTTTTTTGGATGCATGCAACATGATTTTGATATAGAGTCGATGTGTGGAACAAAGGATAGTTGTGAGTCAAGAATTACACCTAGGTTGCATAACATAATTACATACCTTTAATTTTGACCTTATCACTTATGCCATGTAATAAAAGACACCACACTGACTTGTTGGCAAATTAACTTGTCTATTGAGATAACCGTTCACGGATATGGTGGTGAGAGAACACTGTACTCCACCTTGGCTACTGATCAATACTAATCTGTATGTTCCATTACGAGTCACCCATCCTCGGGACATCAGTATTTATTCACAATTTGACCTAAGCGCACCCTTGTAATTTATTGTTAAACTGGGACAATAATCCCCAGGCATTATGGAACCCGAACCCTTCTGGGATAATCGTAAAGAACTACAAGACAGCCCCCAGGGTCTGTACTTGCACTAAACCTAAAGTGACTCTTTGAAGGGAATGGGTTCCAAATGCTTCAATACCATCAATGTGTGCTTTACCAATCTTGCTTATTGCCTGTACAGTGTCCTCCTGCCACGCTAAAGGCTGCACCAGCCTCAGGACCATAGTCCTGACTACTAGCCCACTCGCCAAGTGGTGCACATACCTCCGGGCCGTTACCATCACCCATACCATAGCATGAGCCTGCACGCCAAGTGGCCCATCACACCTCCGGGCCTGTGCCAGTATCCGTACCAGATAACTGAGCCCACACACCAAGTGGTCCATCATACCACTGGGGCTGTACCAGCACCCATACCATACCACAAGCCCACGCACCAAGTGGCCCATCATACCTCCAGGGCTGTACCAGCACCTGTACCATACAACAAGCCCACGCACCAAGTAGCCCATCATACCTCCGGGGCTGTACCGCAACCTGTGCCATACCACAAGCCTGCGCACCCAGTGGTCCATCATAACTCCAGGACTGTATCAGAACCTGTGCCATACTACAAGCCTGTACACCAAGTGGCCCAGTATATCTTCTGGACCTGTACCGGTACCTGTACCAGATACCAGAACTTGTGCAACTAGCTGTTCACACAGCCTTGGGTCAGCACCAGACCTGGGCAAAGATGTAGGGAGCACCTTTCCTACCTAAGGGCACATCAGGAATGCGTACACCGCAACCAGCCAAAAAAACGGATCTAGCAGCTGGGAATGAAACGGAGGGATGTATTCCTGGATCCAAGAGAACTGGATGACTCCTCCCTGTGCTTTTATAGCTCGTCCCCTTGATCTTGTCCCCCATATGACACTTTCACATAGGCATCACCACACCTTCCCTGTTTTGTTTACCCTTAGGGAGTACAATTAATTATGTACACAAACCTCAGTTTTTACTCTCCCTTGGGCTTAATACATCCCTCAGTTCTAAATCCCTTTTGTTACTTTAAATAGGAAACGCTTATGCCTGCACTAATACATATATCTATTGAACACCCTGCAACACCTTATAAACAGAGCATTTCTGTGCAAGACCACATTTGCAGCCATTTTTATGTAATTGACACCAGTTAACAATCACAATCTTATATTTTACTTTTTATTTGTGACATTTGCCGTTTTGCAAAATTGCAATTTACCTGTATATACACCGATAAGATTATTTCTCTTCGATTAACTATAAATGTGAAGATTCTTACTCCATAACTGGTCCAATAACTGTCTTGTACTGTAATTTATGTCTGTACAAAATGCATCTTCACACCCCAATGCAAAGGAAATTAAGTCTAAAGTAAAAGCATTTGCTGATTTGCCCCACCAGTTCCCGAAACTGTCCTTCATATCAGTATCCGGCACCAATGCTAACAGTGTCAGGTGTCCCTCATCCTCCAAGGCTATAGATCAGCAGTTGGATCTTGGCTCTAGCTATGACAGTCTATAACATCCCTTTTTTCTTCTGCAGACAAGGATAATAACTCCTTATCCTCCTGGGATAGATTATAAGAGACGATAGCTGGGATCTGTGAAGCAGGTACACCAGAGGGATTGAAAATTCAAAGACAGAGGGGGGAAGAAGGTGGGGAGTTTTTAAAAACTATTTGTGTTAACCTTCTGCTAACCGACAATGGAGCTGTAAAACATTTTTGAAGACCTGATAAACCCAGATATAGCATGGTATGTCATAGGTTAACTATAACATTCCATTTTAGCTGTAGCTGACACATATTAACAGTGCATGTTCTGCTAACATTTCAATTATTTCACTTGTTTAGAGTTTAGGTAAAATACTGGATGTCTTTTGTAAACATAGGGTTAAATTAGGGTTTTGTTCAGATGCAAATAATGGAAATGATTAAACCAGGAAATAAATAACCAGTGTAAAATTAAACATTATTCCATTTTATAACATACAAACAGTAAACACTGCAACACCCACAAAGATTTTATAGCATAATAATAAAAAATATACACTACACCAAAAAACATCATCTATAATTACATTTATGTTTGAAAATATTATTCACATTTACTGTAGTATTAGCACGTATTTGTGTACGCCTTTATTATCATCCAACATGATTTTAAAGATGTCCATTCATTGGATTTTAGTTCATATTTCCTAACTAATAATAAGATAATTTGTAAACTATGTTATTTATTGTTCCGCCACCTTTCCTAAGATTAACGAATGTGCAGAGAACTGCCACATTTCTGGTAACAAAGTTAAAAACTAAAAAATAGTCTTGTCTAATCTACATATTCTTCTGTAGTAACTAGAGAAATGAGGAGAATATTAGAGCCCAGGTTTGTATATTTCCAAACTCAATTGAGAAGTTCAGCAACCATAAAATAGCAGCAGGACACATGCTTTCATAAAGTTCGAGTTAATACCTAATACACACAATATATTACAGTTAATAGTCAGCTATTCCTTATAATACACACATTTTCCTTCCGAGTTAACACCTAATACACACAATATATTACAGTTAATAGTCAGCTATTCCTTATAATACACACATTTTCCTAATGAACACCGAAGTGATGTCATTAAAACACAGGAATTATAAGCAAAGAAAATCACACTTTATAAACATATTTTTTCCAGGGGGTATATTTACTAAACTGCTGGTTTAAAAAAGTAGAGATATTGCCTATAGCAACCAATCAGATTCTAATTATCATTTATTTAGCACATTCTAAAAAATGACAGCTAGAATCTGATTGGTTGCTAGAGGCAACACCTCCACTTTTTAAACCTGCAGCTTGATAAATTTACCCCGAGCAGTTTATAAATAAAATTATGTACCCCCTACTGTAAATTATACAAATATTAGAAGTTACTGAAGCTTTCTGTGACCTTATAAAAGCACACGGCTTTTATATAAGTCACAGAACTCTAACACTCACTCCCACTCACACTGCTTGACACACAGAATGACACTGACCCCCATCTCCTCTTTGCTGCTGGTCTTCAAGGAAGTGTCACAACTATCACCTGCACTCGTGTTAGGACCACAACAGTTATTGAGTCCGAGGCTTGTACAAAAGAACAGGAAGTCACACCATTGCATTTCATTTGTACAGGTTGCATCCTCAGACTTGTGAGCTGCCATAACTGGAGCATGGGGAAGGACAATTGATACTTCGTGTTGAAATAATTAAGTTTAATAGAGTTTGGTATGTCTGTAAAATGGAAAACGTCCCATACTATCTAGATGATTCAAAATCATGTTATATTACATGGCTTCCCTTATAAGTGAAAATACATTTTGAAATAATTGCCATCATATATCTCATGGAGTACTTCTAATTTGAATACCTCTCAAACTACATGCATCTTGCTGAGGGAAAAAAGAAAGAAAATAGGTAAGGGAGCCCTTTTATTGTGTAATTGGCACATCCTGATGTTGGAACATGTTATTTATACAGGCATTATCTATAGAAACATCAATGAGGATTGTCCATTGATGTGTCTGTAAGCATATTAGTATCACCTGTGCTTTTTCCATCCAAAGACAGTTGAACAGATACCAATACATGCAAATATTTTTATCATAATTTTGGAGTCCTTTTAATGCCATTTTACAATGTTATTCACAAATAATATGGCTATTAAATCTAATCAATCTTGTTTGTAATCAATTCATTATCAAAAATATTCTAAAAAAAATACCATATACAAAAAAACCCCAAACATTTTATTGCTACTACAACAGGTGCCTTATCCATAACAATAGCATCTGGAGCTCCTTCTATACCACTTGTTGTAGTTGATGAAGCCCATATTTTTACTTATTCCCGGCAGAGTAACTACCGTTGCTGGGATGCTAACATGTTGCTAAAAATGGTGTGCTGAGTTACAAGATTGACTGAACACAATGCTGTGCCATGCACTAGATTTTGAGAATGCCATTGAGGAGACCAGTTTCCTAAGCGATCCCCCTTGCATTGGAAAAACAAAGGGGTCTTTAGGAAAGTACAGTTGCATTGGAAATGTCCTTTAATGCAGTGAGCTCTCAGCCAAGTCTTACGTTTATGAAGTACATATACTTTGCAAAATTATCAATAAATGATTCAGGGCTACACACTCCGCCACAGTTGAAGTTTTATGTGCTCATTCAAGATAATTTAATTCAACACTGACAGGTACACAGAACTTCACAATATATCAGGGAGGCTCCTCCACCGTCTCCAGGTATATAATAATTGTACTAATATAATATAAAGGGAAAGGGCCGATACTAACTAATTTGCAACAACTGTGGGATACATTGGAGTCACCAGTACTGTTCCATGCCCTTGTTGATTTGATAGATGCAGGCTGTTCTGAGACCCAATGCTAGGTAGACGTGGCACCATGTTATATCAATGGGGATTTCCTACTGATGACTAGGCCAGGTGTTTTACACAGGATAGCTGAATCATTCATTGGATGAAATTAGTCACAATTAAGTGAAAAATAAAATAAAAAAAAGATCCTTGACTATCCCTATAACTCTCTACGACCTTGAATTAAAAGTATACATATTTGGCACCCCTATACTTTGGAGAATTAAATAAATACATTTCATAGTAATTTTCCTTGTGTTTAATATATAAAAGCAACCATTGGAAAAAATATGGTTTTTTTTATTATTACCTCAGATAAGTGACGTAAATCAAAAGCTATGTTACCAGAACAAACCCTTATATCAACCCCACCAAAAAAATAAATTTGCTGGGATAGACTAAAAAAAGGAATCGTCTGCGAAACCCATTGCAGCGTGAATCCATGAAATTGGATATGGTCATAAAAGGGGTTAAGAAATTCTGGTCTTTATTTTATACAAAAAGCAAAAGTGGCCCTAGATCCAACCCCAGGTTCAATGTAAAAAATAATTAACAATACTTCTACAGTGTGTCTAAAATAAATTCCTTTAAACAGCAGTATCATATAAATTGAAGGTAAAGTTGACAGGAATGTGTGAACCATAGGGAGCCATATTAATGCACAAGGTGTTGCAAATTGTATATAAATGATTAATGTGCAAATAAAATTGTGATACAAATGTTTACTGAAACTGTAAGTAATGTGATTGTGCAGTAGTACTGGTTGTTTTTATAAGTCTACTGATATCTCATATAACAGCACCATGAATGATTAAAGCATTATGTAATATAAGCAGTAAATAGGCTAGTTTGTGTATACACTAAGAAAGAATAATTGTGCAAGTAGCTGTGCTGCTGTAGTGATAGCACTGCATATATATATATATATATATATATATATATATATATATATATATATATATATATATATATATATATATATATATAAGCCACAGCGGTACAGTCTCACTAACATATACAGTGCTAGCAGGCAGATATAGTCGTTGTGGTGGTTCCTGCAGAGTGGACATTGTCAATTCACATCCTTCTCTGCTCTGATTGAGTGAGGGTGACAGGACATTGCGTAGGACGCACTCCAGCAGAAGGCTGTAAATTCTGCAGAGGCTGGCAGGCTGATCTTGTTAAGGAGAAGTCAGTTGGGGGGTCAGCGGAGAGAAGGAGGGGGAGCACTTGTGGTGGTGGGTGGTTGTCTGTTGATGATTGAGGAAACTGGGAGTAAATTCATTTTGCTTGGGGCATTTTGTCAACTGCCAGTGTCACCATTCAAAACCAGTCACCCATCCCAGTCTCTCCTTTGCAGAGGTCAGTGGTTTGCCATAAATCACAGCTCTGCATAGGAATCAGCGCATGAAATAACAGCGAAGGGGGACTTATTCTGAATCAAAATGACTTACAATTTTCTCCAAGCTCCTTTAAAGAGGATGGATAACCTCTTCTGTGCCAAACAGCAGAACATGCATTGACATTGCTTGGTGGTGTGCAGCAATAATTTTTGGCTGCCAAAGAGTTAAATAATTAATCCTTAAAGATTGAAGTATAAAATTCCTGCTTGAAGTAAATTTTATTTTTTGTGTGTTAAAAACTAGCATCATTTTGACACCCTAATTGTATATAAATTCCATTAGCTTACTCAGTCTGCATATATATTTTATTATGTGTATGGTTTTGACTATACATTGTTATAATTGCAACTGCTTTCTTCAAGTAGCCTGTGTATTATATAATAGTTAATAATTAATTGCATTCAGTTTTAAAGATTCAGTATTAAAGCTTCATTACTGCATACATTAGTGCCATATTGTATTTGTTCCCCTTGATGCTACACATTATAGTGTAATTAAAAAGTAGCTTGTCCATTGTAGTACTGTATATACTGGTGTAATGTGTGCTTCCATATGTTGTAGACTTGAGGTTTTTTCTCTCGGTTAGTAATATTTCATATATTAGAAAGCTGTAATTGGCCCAGACTTTTATGTTGCTGGTTTGTAGCGTTTGTCTGTCAGTCTGTTTTGTCTACATAATTAAGTAGATTTCTAAACATGCGACTTAAAAGACCCCAGAAGCACAAAAAACATTCTTTTCTTTTATAAAATTGATTTTGTGCAACAAATGTAATTTTTAGCTGCTACAAAAGAGATGCGCTAGAAAATTGATTTTGTGGATTACAAAATAATGTTGGTATCACAGAATCCATAGTTCTGACACAAAATAGTTTTTTTAGACACGGAGTAGTGAAGAGACCTTATAGACCTCTGCCAAAATATAAAACTTGCCAGAACGTTTCTTTTTATGTATGTCTGCCAGCATAAGAAAGTGATGATTACTTGTATAATATGCTTATATTTTACTATTATTTTTTTATAAAAGTGGTACATGGTGGATGCCAGGGTCATGGATCGCTATGATTACGAGGACAAGAGGGGAAGGGACAGTCGCTTAGAGAGATAAAAATGTTAAATCCAGACCTGATCGTAGACACGTAGTAATTATAGAATGACAATGGTGTCTGATGTTCAGACTGTTGATGGGATTGAAACCCCTATGGGAATCATGCCTGAAAAAAAAATACAGTTTGTGTTTATTATTATTATCAGCATGGATCCAGAGGGGGAACCAGGGCCGTATTTCTGACTGGGCATGATGGGCAGGTGCCCGGGGGCCCAGGGGGAAAGGGGGCCCAAGGCGGGACTCCTGTAAAAAAACAAAACAAAAAAAACCCCTACCTTTTGCAGTCACCTGCCTGGTCCCCTCTTCTGTGCTGTCTTTGCAGTGAATGTCGGGCGTGATCATCACGTCCGACATTCACTGCGAGCAAAGAACGGAGGACTAAAGAAAGAAGAAGAGAAAGGGATCAGACTTAGGCGATTGAAAGGTAAGTTAAGGGGGCCATTTTTATATATATATATATATATATATATATATATATATATATTAGGGATGTGCACCGGCGACTTTTGAGGTCTCGTGTTTTGTGTTTTGGATCCGGATTTTCGTTATTTTTGGGGTTCGGATTTGTCTCGCAAAACACTTGACGAAAGGTCTCGGTTCGGATTTAAGGTTTTGGATTCGGATTTTTTTTGAAAAAAACATAAAAAGTTTAAAAATCAAGTTTTTGGGCTTATTTTCACTCCTAGGCTATTATTAACCTCAATAACATTCAATAACAAGCATTTCCACTAATTTACAGTGTATTCTGAACACCTCACAATATAGTTATTAGTCCAAAACGTTGCAACAAGGTATCTTTCTGGACTGCGTAGAGGAGTGGGTCACCACAATATATATTAAAAACCCTGAACTTTTATGATTCGCACCAATAAATGTACCTGGACTGCGTAGAGGAGTGGGTCACCACAATATATATTAAAAACCCTGAACTTTTATGAATCGCACCAATAAATGTACCTGGACTGCGTAGAGGAGTGGGTCACCACAATATATATTAAAAACCCTGAACTTTTATGATTCGCACCAATAAATGTACCTGGACTGCCTAGAGGAGTGGGTCACCACAATATATATTAAAAACCCTGAACTTTTATGAATCGCACCAATAAATGTACCCGGACTGCGTAGAGGAGTGGGTCACCACAATATATATAATAAGAAAACCATCAACTTGTTTGATTCGCACCAATAAATGTACCTGGACTGCGTAGAGGAGTGGGTCACCACAATATATTAAAAACCCTGAACTTTTATGAATCGCAACAATAAATGTACCTGGACTGCGTAGAGGAGTGGGTCACCACAATATATTAAAAACCCTGAACTTTTATGAATCGCACCAAAAAATGTACCTGGACTGCGTAGAGGAGTGGGTCACCACAATATATTAAAAACCCTGAACTTTTATGAATCGCACCAATAAATGTACCTGGACTGCGTAGAGGAGTGGGTCACCACAATATATTAAAAACCCTGAACTTTTATGAATCGCACCAATAAATGTACCTGGACTGCGTAGAGGAGTGGGTCACCACAATATATTAAAAACCCTGAACTTTTATGAATCGCACCAATAAATGTACCTGGACTGCGTAGAGGAGTGGGTCACCACAATATATTAAAAACCCTGAACTTTTATGAATCGCACCAATAAATGTACCTGGACTGCGTAGAGGAGTGGGTCACCACAATATATTAAAAACCCTGAACTTTTATGAATCGCACCAATAAATGTACCTGGACTGCGTAGAGGAGTGGGCACTGGGCACCACAATAAAATATATAAAAAACCTTCAACAGGTCTGCATTACACTACACATACGGCTGCTCCTCCATCCTCTCCATCATATACATGTTGGAGTTTTAGCGTGTGACAACCTCTTGTTTTTGATAATGTCAGTGCATTTTGAATATTTTTCAATTTGCCCCACACCACTGAATGTACTTTATCTATGATACGCATCTATCTATCTTGACTGCGTAGTGTGGTGGCCCCGGTACACAATTTGGTACCGAGGCCACAATATAATTAAAAAACCCTCCACGTGTCAGAATTCCACCAAACAAGTATCTGGACTGCGTAGTGGGGTGGCCCCGGTACCCAATTTGATACCGGGGCCACAATAAAATAAATACACCCTCCACGTGTCAGAATTCCACCAAACAAGTATCTGGACTGCGTAGTGGGGTGGCCCCGGTACCCAATTTGATACCGGGGCCACAATACCTCCTCCAAACATGGTACAGACAATTCGTCATTGAGATCCCATCAAGTATGTTAAAGACAGACAGGGTCGAAGTGTTATTGGTTGACTTTGTAAACCAAAAAACTGTCCCTGTTGCACATAGACTGACTTTTTCATTTAAAGGCACCATCTTTCAAGTGTAGTGTTTGTAAGTCTAAGTCATATTATACTTTTGGTAAAATTGGTTTATTTTGTTCCTCTTTATGGTAACTACTAATAGAATTAAAGTATTAAATAGAAGCGGCAGTTCCTCTTTATGGTAATTAGTAATAGAATTAAAGTATTAAATAGAATTAAAGTATGAAATAGAATTAAAGTATTAAATAGAATTAAAGTATGAAATAGAATTAAAGTATTAAATAGAATTAAAGTATTAAATAGAGTGGTATAGAGTTGTAGTGTGGTATAGATAGAGTGGTCCCCACAATATAATAATAAAACCCTCAACTGGTCTGAATTCCACCAAACAAGTATCTGGACTGCGTAGTGTGGTGGCCCCGGTACACAATTTGGTACCGAGGCCACAATATAATTAAAAAATTGGGCATCAACTGTCACCGTTGTTTAATATCTGATACACCTAAATATGGACTGCACAGTGGAGTGGCCCCGGTAGTAAATTTGGTGCCGGGGCCACAATACCTCCTCCAACTTCCAAGTGTAGTGTTTATAAAGACAGACAGCGTCGAAGTGTTATTAGTTGACTTTCTTAACCCTAAAATTGTCCCTGTTGCAAATATTCGTGCAATGGACAGTTACTTTTTTATTGAAAGACTCAAGCTTTCAAGTGTAGCGTTTATAAAATATAAACAACAATACAGTAGTTTTAGAGCACGTCAATACCTCTTGTTTTAAATTATGACAGGGCATTTTACTTTTGGTTTAATTTCTTGAATTTTTTTAAATTTGGTTTTACTTTTTGAACATGGCAAACGACTGTTGATTGGTCATATAATGCAAAAAAAAAAGGTCCAAGATGGAATTGTCCTTGGGCCCTCACACCCACCCTTATGTTGTTGAAATAGGACATGCACACTTTAACAAACCAATCATTTCAGCGACAGGGCCTACCAAACAACTTTGGCTGAAATGATTGGTTTGTTTGGGCCCCCACACCAAAAAAGCTATTCATCTCTCCCTGTACAGACTAAACAGGCTCTACTGAGGCAAGATGTCGTCCTCATCCTCAACCTCTGATTCCTCTCCCCCTACAGTGTGTACTTCCTCCTCATCACACATTATCAATTCGTCCCCGCTGGACTCCACAACCACAGGTCCCTCTGTAGTATCTGGAGGGCAGTGCTGTACTTCATTGAGGAATTGATTATTCATTTTTATAAACATCATTTTTTCAACGTTGTGAGGAAGCAATCTCCTTCGCCGCTCACTGACCAGGTTCCCCGCTGCACTAAAAACTCTTTCCGAGTACACCCTGGAGGGGGGACAACTCAGGTAAAATAGAGCCAGTTTGTACAGGGGCTTCCAAACTGCATTTTTTTCCTGCCAGTAACAATATGGACTGTCTGACATGTCTACTTGGATGGTGTCAGCAAAGTAATCATCCACAATTTTTTCTATTGTGACAGCATCCAATGCAGCGAGAGTAGACATGTCTGCAATGGTTGGCAGGTCCTTCAGTCCGGACCAGATGTTATCAGCATCCCCGCCAGTGCCTCTTTTGGGAAAACTGAGCTTTTTCCTCGCAGCCATAGATGTGGAAGAAAATGAGGGTGGAGCTGTTGGCATGTCACGGTCCTCTTCAGAGGACAATCTCCTGACCAGCAGGTCTTTGCACCGCTGTAGACTTGTGTCCGCCGGAAACAGAGACACAACATACGCTTTAAACCGAGGATCGAGCACGGTGGCCAGAATGTATTCCTCTGACTTTAAAAGAGTGACCACCCTCGGATCCTGGCAAAGCGTACGAAGGGCTACATCCACAAGAGCTACATGCTTGGTGTAATCGCAATGGCTTTCCAGCTCCTCCCTCACTTTCTCCAGCTGCTTCTGCAACAGCCTGATCAGGGGAATGACCTGACTCAAGCTGGCAGTGTCGGAACTGACTTCTCGTGTGGCAAGTTCAAATGGCTGCAGAACCTTGCACAACACGGAAATCAGTCTCCACTGCGCTTGACTGAGGCGCATCCCCACTCCTTTGCCTATGTCGTAGGTGGCTGTGTAGGCCTGAATGGCCTTTTGCTGCTCCTCCATCCTCTGCAGCATATAGAGGGTGGAGTTCCAGCGCGTCACAACCTCTTGTTTGAGGTGATGGCAGGGCAGGTTCATGCTTTTTTGATGTGCCTCTAGTCTGCGGTAGGCACTGGCTGAATGCCGAAAGTGTCCAGCAATTTTGCGCGCCACCGCAAGCATCTCCTGCACACCCCTGTCACTCTTGAGGTAATGCTGCACCACCAAATTAATGGTGTGGGCAAAACATGGGACGTGCTGGAAATTGCCCATATTTAATGCCCGCACAATGTTACTGGCATTGTCTGACACCACAAATCCCCATGAGAGTCTAAGTGGGGTAAGCCACTGGGAGATAATTTCCCTCATTTTCTCTAATATGTTGTCAGCGTTGTGCCTCTTATTAAAGCCTGTAATACACAATGTTGCCTGCCTTTGCACGAGCCGCCATTTTGTAGTTGCTGCTACTGATGCAGCTGTTGCTGTTGCTGCGGAAGGGGATGCATCTACCCAGTGGGCTGTCACAGTCATATAGTCCTTCGTTTGCCCAGAACCACTTGTCCACATGTCCGTGGTTAAGTGGACAGTGGGTACAACCGCATTTTTTAGAGCACTGAGGACACTTGATCGTACTTCTCTGTACATTTTTGGTATCGCCTGCCTAGTGAAGTGGAATCTCGACGGGATTTGGTACCCTGGGACACAATACCTCCATCAACCCTCTAAATCCCACTCCACTGATGGCGGACACCGGGCGCACGTCTAACACCAACATTGCAGTTACAGCCGCAGTTATACGCTTTGCAATAGGGTGACTACTATCGTATTTTGTGGTCATGGCAAACGACTGTTGGACGGTCAATTGTTTTGTGAAAGACTTAGCGGTCTTACGACTTCCCCTCTGGGAAGATGACCGACTAACAGCAGCATCAGCAGCAGTGGCAGTAGTAGGCGTACCGCTGCAGGATTCCTCGGATGAATCCCGTATTGAGGAGGACTCAGTCTGGCTGCTGACTTGGGCTGCAGGACTGAATCTGATGGAGATTGTGGAGGAAGTTGACGAGGAGGGTGTTGCTGGTGTGTATCCAACTGGACCACGGGATTTAGGTGTCCCTGTACCGATGAGGGTCCTAGCCCCAGTTCCTGAACTAACCACTGAACTATGAAGGTTATTCAGGTGACGTATAAGGGAGGATGTTCCTAGGTGGGCAAGATCCTTACCCCTGCTTATTTGAGCTTTACATAAGCTACATATGGCCATACATTGGTTGTCTGGATTTGGATAAAAATAACTCCAGACCGAAGAGGTGCATTTTTTGGTCTTCTGACCAGGCATGACGATGGGCTTTTTCATCCCATGGACATCAGCTGTTTCCCCCCCTGGTGCCTCATTTACAATAACCACATCACCATCCTCATCATCAAGTTCCTCCACAGCGCCAGCTACATCATCAATAGGCTCCTCCCGAGCCACCTCTTCCCGTACAGTGATGGGAAGGTCAGGCTTGACAACCACCAACATCCTTGGACTCGCCTTGTGGATTTGTGATAATTTCTCTTTAGAAGGCAGAGTTGTTTGCTGTTTTGTTGCTGACAGCATAACTCTCTTCAATTTTTTGTATGGGGGGGGAGGAGGAGGAGGGCTAAGATCCGTGGGTGAAGCTGAACCACTAGTCATGAACACGGGCCAGGGCCTAAGCCGTTCCTTGCCACTCCGTGTCGTAAATGGCATATTGGCAACTTTACGTTTCTCCTCAGATGATTTTAAGTTTCTCTTTTTGCTACTTTTTCTTAACTTGGGCTTTTTGGATTTTACATGCCCGGTACTACGAGATTGGGCATCGGGCTTGGAAGACGACGTTGATGGCATTTCATCGTCTATGTCATGACTAGTGGCAGCAGCTTCAGCATTAGGAGGAAGTGGGTCTTGATCTTTCCCTACTTTATCCTCCAAATTTTTGGTCTCCATTATATGTAGCACAAGATACTGCAGAATGTGTGAACTTGGTAATATTGCAGTACCAATGGACTTATACTGCTGTATTGGTTTTGCAAATTTGGTTATAATTATTATATTTTTTATTTTTTTTTAATTTTTTAATTTTTTTTTACTTTTTTTTTATTTTTAAAAAACTTGGGAATAATGGGGAAATAACTATGCCCTTAGAAGCACAGAGCACAGGACACAGCACCACTGGACTGAACAGGACATGGCACAGGACCCAGCAGCACTACGGAACTCAGCAGGACAGAGCACAGGACACAACACCACTGGACTGATACTGCAGAATGTGTGAACTTTGTAATATTGCAGTACCAATGGACTTATACTGCTGGATTGTTTTTGCAAATTTGGTTATAATTATTATATATATTTTTTTTTTTTTTAATTTTTTATTTTTTTTTACTTTTTTTTTATTTTTTAAAAACTTTGGAATAATGGGGAAATAACTATGCCCTTAGAAGCACAGAGCACAGGACACAGCACCACTGGACTGAACAGGACACGGCACAGGACCCAGCAGCACTACGGAACTCAGCAGGACAGAGCACAGGACACAGCACCACTGGACTGATACTGCAGAATGTGTAAACTTTGTAATATTGCAGTACCACTGGACTTTTACTGCTGAATGTGTGAACTTGGTAATATTGCAGTACCAATGGGCTTATACTGCAGGATTGGTTGTGCAAATTTTGTGGTAATTAAAAAAAATTAAAGTAGTTTTTGGTATTTTTTTAAAAAACTTTTTTTTATTTTTTTAAACACAGGGGAATATTGGGGAAATAACTATGCCCTTAGAAGCACAGAGCACAGGACACAGCACCACTGGACTGAACAGGACACAGCACAGGACCCAGCAGCACCACTGACCTCAGAAGGACAGAGCACAGCACACAGCACCACTGGACTGATACTGCAGAACACAGCACAGCACAGCACAGAACTAAACAGCACAGCACAGAACTAAACAGCACAGCACGAGATCTACCAGGACAGAGGACCACCTAACACACCCTCCCTCTACCCTGAATAATGCCCGAGTGAAGATGGCGGCGACTAGCGGGGAATTTATAGGATCCGAGTATCGCGAGATCCGACAACGGGATTATGAGTCAGAGCCTCAGTTTCAGATTTGAATTTGGCGCCAATACCCGGATCTGTCTCGGATCCGACTCGGATCCGCAACGTTCGGGTGGGCTCGGATTTCATAAATCCGAGTGCGCTCATCCCTAATATATATATATATAAAAGAGTGATATATATATATACATGTATATATTGTGGTGACCCACTCCTCTACGCAGTCCAGATACATTTATTGGTGCGAATCATAAAAGTTCAGGGTTTTTAATATATATTGTGGTGACCCACTCCTCTACGCAGTCCAGGTACATTTATTGGTGCGAATCATAAAAGTTCAGGGTTTTTAATATATATTGTGGTGACCCACTCCTCTACGCAGTCCAGGTACATTTATTGGTGCGAATCATAAAAGTTCAGGGTTTTTAATATATATTGTGGTGACCCACTCCTCTACGCAGTCCAGATACATTTATTGGTGCGAATCATAAAAGTTCAGGGTTTTTAATATATATTGTGGTGACCCACTCCTCTACGCAGTCCAGGTACATTTATTGGTGCGATTCATAAAAGTTCAGGGTTTTTAATATATTGTGGTGACCCACTCCTCTACGCAGTCCAGGTACATTTATTGGTGCGATTCATAAAAGTTCAGGGTTTTTAATATATTGTGGTGACCCACTCCTCTACGCAGTCCAGGTACATTTATTGGTGCGATTCATAAAAGTTCAGGGTTTTTAATATATTGTGGTGACCCACTCCTCTACGCAGTCCAGGTACATTTATTGGTGCGATTCATAAAAGTTCAGGGTTTTTAATATATATTGTGGTGACCCACTCCTCTAGGCAGTCCAGGTACATTTATTGGTGCGAATCATAAAAGTTCAGGGTTTTTAATATATATTGTGGTGACCCACTCCTCTACGCAGTCCAGGTACATTTATTGGTGCGAATTATAAAAGTTCAGGGTTTTTAATATATATTGTGGTGACCCACTCCTCTACGCAGTCCAGGTACATTTATTGGTGCGATTCATAAAAGTTCAGGGTTTTTAATATATATTGTGGTGACCCACTCCTCTACGCAGTCCAGGTACATTTATTGGTGCGATTCATAAAAGTTCAGGGTTTTTAATATATTGTGGTGACCCACTCCTCTACGCAGTCCAGGTACATTTATTGGTGCGATTCATAAAAGTTCAGGGTTTTTAATATATATTGTGGTGACCCACTCCTCTACGCAGTCCAGGTACATTTATTGGTGCGAATCATACAAGTTGATGGTTTTCTTATTATATATATTGTGGTGACCCACTCCTCTAGGCAGTCCAGGTACATTTATTGGTGCGAATCATAAAAGTTCAGGGTTTTTAATATATATTGTGGTGACCCACTCCTCTACGCAGTCCAGGTACATTTATTGGTGCGATTCATAAAAGTTCAGGGTTTTTAATATATTGTGGTGACCCACTCCTCTACGCAGTCCAGGTACATTGATTGGTGCGATTCATAAAAGTTCAGGGTTTTTAATATATATTGTGGTGACCCACTCCTCTAGGCAGTCCAGGTACATTTATTGGTGCGAATCATAAAAGTTCAGGGTTTTTAATATATATTGTGGTGACCCACTCCTCTACGCAGTCCAGGTACATTTATTGGTGCGAATCATAAAAGTTCAGGGTTTTTAATATATATTGTGGTGACCCACTCCTCTATGCAGTCCAGGTACATTTATTGGTGCGATTCATAAAAGTTCAGGGTTTTTAATATATATTGTGGTGACCCACTCCTCTACGCAGTCCAGGTACATTTATTGGTGCGAATCATAAAAGTTCAGGGTTTTTAATATATATTGTGGTGACCCACTCCTCTACGCAGTCCAGAAAGATACCTTGTTGCAACGTTTTGGACTAATAACTATATTGTGAGGTGTTCAGAATACACTGTAAATTAGTGGAAATGCTTGTTATTGAATGTTATTGAGGTTAATAATAGCGTAGGAGTGAAAATAAGCCCAAAAACTTGATTTTTAAACTTTTTATGTTTTTTTCAAAAAAAATCCGAATCCAAAACCTTAAATCCGAACCGAGACCTTTCGTCAAGTGTTTTGCGAGACAAATCCGAACCCCAAAAATAACGAAAATCCGGATCCAAAACACAAAACACGAGACCTCAAAAGTCGCCGGTGCACATCCCTAATATATATATATATATATATATATATACCCTGGTGCACTGCATTGCCTGGGGGCCCATAATGTTGTTAAGATGGCCCTGGGGGGAACATCCGCAAGAGATACGCTTCCTGACAGGTATGTCTGCAGGTTCGTCCAACTCTAATTGTATATCAATTATGTGATAACAGAGTTATTGTCCGCTCTTTCCCTGTCCTGTTCCACCTCTCTAAATATAAGGGCTCACAAATATGAGAAGCTGCAGAGCCTGCATATGGACCTATGCATACACATCTTTGGTGCGCATGCGCAGTACAGAAAAACCTTACATCCAACTCAGCATGAACCCAATGATGTGCAGCTGCTCTGATATGTTTCATATGCATTCATTGCAATTAATTTACATGCATATTGGCATAGTAAAAACTTTATTTTACAGAATGCATGTGGGGTGGTGCAAGGATGCTCGGCGCCCTAGGCAAAGTTTAAGCTTGTCGCCCCCCTATCCCCCCTCCCTCAAATAATAAAAAACATATATAAATTTCACAGCCCCTAACACACTTGACATTTCTAAAATAAAAATAATAAAATAATAACTCTTACCTCCTCTTGGCTGGATAGGATGCAGTCCAGATGTCTGACGCAGCACTGATGTCTGGCGCAGTATGCTGACCAGGCTTCACTGCTGCCCAGGAGCAAACACAGGATATCTAGAGGGAAGGCTCTAAATGTTAGATTTCAAAACAAAACAAACAAAAAAACAAAAACTTTACATCACTTACCTGTTACAGACTGACATGTGCCCCCAGCCCACTAACTTCTCTCACACATGCCCATCTGCCCACTAGCTATTCTCACATATGCACTTGCATAGCTGCAATTTGTCACAGCACTATTTTAGTACATAGACTCCATAGTCTCTAACTTAAGGACATTTATAAGTGTAATCCCCGGTCTCCCCATTTTCTCCAGCCTCCTCCCCAATTTTCTGTATCATCCATTCTCCCCCCCCACACACACATTTTATGTAGCATCCATTCTTCCCCACACACATTTTCTGTAGCATTCATTCTCCCCACATTATCTGTAGCATCTATTCTCTCCCCCATACATTTTCTGTAGCATCCATTCTCCCCCCCACACACACATTTTCTGTAGTATCCTTTCTCCCCCACCACACACATTTTATGTAGCATCCATTCTCCCCCCATTTTCTGTAGCATCCATCCTCCCCATCTTCTGTAGCATCCATTCTCCCCCACACACATTTTCTGCAGCATCCATTCTCCCCCACACACATTTTCTGTAGCATCCATTCTCCCCACACACACATTTTCTGTAGCATGCATTCGCCCCCCCCCCATTTTCTGTAGCATCCATCCTCCCCATCTTCTGTAGCATCCATTCTCCCCCACACACATTTTCTGTAGCATGCATTCTCCCCACACACATTTTCTGTAGCATGCATTCTCCCCACACACATTTTCTGTAGCATTCATTCTCCCCCACCACACACATTTTATGTAGTATCCATTCTCCCTCTTCCCCCTTTTACTGTAGCATCCACTCCCTCCCCCAGTTCTCTGCAACATACTTCTCTCACTCTCCCCTCCGTTTCTCTGCTGCATACTTTCACTACCCCTCCCCCCTTTCTATACTCACCTTTACTTTTCTTTCATTCTCTTCTCCGCCTTTTGTTTCTTGCTGCTTTCCTCTGTATTTACTTCTGCCAGACTCCTGTCGGCTCCTCTACACCGGCAGCGTCGTGACGTCACGACGCTGCCAGGCGCTGGGCACATTTGAAAATGCGGTGCTGCACAGTAGCAGCACCGCTTAGGTCTGAAGCAGGAGCACTATATTGTGGGCAGACGATCCGCCCCGGGGCGATCTCGCTGCCCGCTTAAACTTAACCTACCATTAATTGTTTTCTTAATAGTCTCCTCGGCCGCAGTGCCGGCGCCCTAGGCAGCTGCCTAAGGCTGCCTAATGGTGGCGCCGGCCCTGGGTAGTGCAGTTCAACCGTGCAGCATGTATATTTTATGCAGAGTTGCCAACTCTCCCAGAAGGTTTGAAAGACTCTCAAACATCCTGACTTTGGAGAGAGAACACATTATTCCCAGAAGAGAGCTTATCTGCCTTCAAGGAAGGCTGGGATGGGCCACGATGAGTTGAATAGCATTATCATACACCTAGCCCCACCCACTTAATAACAGAAATGGCGTCATCAAGCCCCATACATGTTCAGTGAATGCTGATTGGGCAAGGGCATGATAGCAAAATTAGCATCCTCATAGCATTGCCACACCCACTTGATAATGCAACTAGAATGCGAGGTATGAAAGTAAGTTAATTATGTGGTGTACTGTGGGGATTGGCATTCCCTGTTTACATGAGTAGGCTTGCTGTTATACATTTTCTTTTTATGTCAGTTTTAAATGATTACTGTTAATGTGCCTAGGTATATATGATGTTTCTATGAAAAATAGGCAAGTGTGATTTATGTCATGTTTTAAATTGCGGACATGGAAATCCTTACTGAAAACAAAATCTACAGCTTCCATTTATAGAATGCACTACAGAAACTTGATTATAAAAGTGAAGTTATGGAATAATTATATTTATATTCACAAATATCAACACTCTACATTCCAGTTTTTTTCTTTTGCACTTCCACATACTTACGCCAGTTAGTACTGAAAAAAAATGAAACACTTCAGTGCAAAATCACCAGTAAAAATTACCCTTAAAGGTTGTGTCGAAGTCGTATAATTGAATGAACGAAAGTATATTGGTTAATATTGTTTTATTTTGGTCGATTGCACTCAGTATGCCACGCTACACGTGGCATACGGCGATCGCACGGTAAAATACGCACGTACACACTCGCATTACAACATTTAGTTATTTATATAATTCATATTTATATTGGTTCCGTTACACTGTAATTTATGAGCAGATAGTATTTGGTTTATTATTAGTTTATATAATATGATTATATGTGCACTTCAGTGACATATATGGTTCAGATAATAGGAAAGGTGGCATGTCTAGTATCATATTAAAACCCTATTCCTCAGCAGCTGTCCGGTGCAGTCGGCAAAGAGATCGCACATTGCATACTTTAGTTATTGATATTAGGGAATAAACCTTTGTACGATGCTGGCTATGAAATGCTCACATCCCCTGGAGAGACGACCCCCACCTTTGGATTCCTTAGATTGAATCAGCCTATGACCTGTTTACCCTGGACCCACCCAACGTCTGGACCTATAGAAACAAGCTACGTCTTCTCTATTGTTCACTCTGTAACACTGTACTGTATATATATTTATAGCTGCACCCCCACGGCCCTCAGTCTTCACTGATCACAGTATTCTAACAGATATACTGTCCACTGGGTCCCGTGGGTGCGCAGCGAGCGCATGCAATAAGAGTGCGGTATGTGTGTATCTTTTGGTATTGGCTGTAATGTACTGTATCATAATATAATAATGTATTGAATTGTTGACTATTTACATCAGCTAAAATAAATCTCTTTGTGCGTTAGAAACACAATACAATCGCCTATGCAATGCTTATTTGAAAACGATAGAATTACTTTAATAATTTGGGGGCTCGGAGGTGAGTTACGTTAGGTATGCAACGCTTACGATATTCGGTTCCTCAACAAAGGGTGGGTTGACGGACGCGTCTCATACGGGAAAAAACGCAATGTGTTTAAGACCTGTGGTTCACTTTGTGTTGCGAAACCGAATGTCCGTTGTTGCATAGACTGAAGGAACGCTTATTTGAATCTAGGACCAAGAAAGAAAAATGTTTCTTTTTATTGTCGTTTTGCGTTTTAAAGGGTATTGCATTGCATAGAGTATGTGTATGTCCTGCATTGAGTATGTGTACTTCCGGTAATATTGCCACGTGGTTAAACAATCGTTTTGATAGTTGTTATACATGCATAGTATAATCAGTTGTTACCTCTGGAACATTATTACTATTGTTGGGAACTTTTTGATTTTCTGCGCAGAAAAGGTGTATGTCGTGTGATTTGTTGACTTTAAATACACTAAGGCTTGATCTATTGTTGAATAGAGTGTCAGTTGCTGTCTGACGAGGCAGGTGCCCAACTGGTGTACGCTATACAAGGCAGGTATACCGGGGGCGGAAACTAAATGAGTTTTCGCGACGTGCACCCAAGGGTAATCGCATCACTTACTGATAAGCTTTAACCGTTGCGATTGCACCGCACGGCAAGAAACGCCGTGATTGCGACTTGGGGGTAACGGGGAGGAATTACGTTGGTAAGGCTGGTAATTGACTTTACCGGATGCTGCCAGGCGTAATAAACTCAACAGATTTTGTAGGAGAGTCAGGGGTAATCAAGGAGCTGATAACCCTTTAGTCGGCATTGAAATTTCTGTATTAAGGGGTCCTCGTTCAATACGAGAGGAAGCGAGTGGACGCGGCTTGTAGCAAATACGTTCACGGGCCAGTAAAATATCTCTAGCGGTAGATTGCGGGTAGCAGAGTGTTGAAATTAGTGGCAGGATATTGTGATATTTCTGGAACCCTTTTTTTGTGGCAGGATATTGTGATATTACTGGGACCCTATTGTTCAACATGGGTACTAAGCAGACGCTAGAGATGGCCAAAGTACTGCCTAAAGAAGGCCTTAGGGATTCAGCAAGGTTTCATATGTGTAATAAATATGGTGCATATGCAACGGCTTATTGCGACACAGGGGTCGAGATGACCAAAGAGTGTGTTAGGCCTTTCCCAACAATAGGGAGTTTTAATGCAGAGGTACTAAACAACGTAAAAGAAAAAGTATGGTTGATTAAGTCAACGGTAGTGAGAAATAAACATGATGATTGTTTAAAGTCGTGGCAAATGGAAGGTAACACGTGGCAGAGCAGCATATGCACAGCGGAAGTAAGTGTGGCGAAAATTGCGCGCACAGCAGAAATCAGTGTACCTGAAATGAGCGTTCCGGAAGTGTGCGTTGCAAAGCGTGGAGAACTGAGCGCAAGCACGCCCCTGACAAATCCGGTCGGGGCGGAAAGTACAGCCAATACCAAAAATGTAAAAACTGTAACTAGTAACTTGTATGTTGTTTTAAGTAATGTTAAAAGTAATGCTTCAGGACAAAGAAAAGGAACGATCCCACCAGCAGGGGCAGCGGCTGAAAGTGGTGAGAATAATGTAAAGGTTAACACAGGGGGAGACATCCATTGTACTGCAGCAGCAATTTCAGCAACTAGTTCAGAACATAGTGATTTGGTAGACTTACATCCTGTCTGCACAACAGCAGTCCCCAATGGGAAAGCGGACAGAGATGGTGACGTTCCCTTAAAACATGTAGCAAAGCATGATCCATGGACTAGGTCTGAAATATTTTCAATTTTGTCTAAATTACCTGATCCTAGGAAAGATTTGACCAAATGTCAGAAGTTCATTAGATATTATGGTAATGTGTACGAGCCAACTAATAACGATTGGCGAGTAATGTTGAAGGCCTGTCTTCCTCTCAATACTGATATACAAAAGTTCATTAAGGATTGTATGTTGGAGGAGGATAAATCCTTAACCGAGGATGATAATCAGGACAATATTAGACGTATAATCACACAATTGGCTATATATTTTTCAGTGATAGTGGACTGGAGTAAAATTTTTACTATCAAACAAAAGGACAGTGAAAATGCAACAGACTATTTTTGCAGGGCTCTGATAGCGATGGCCAAATATACTGGGGTATCAGACATAAAGGATAATGTACACTACAGAGAAGTTGCTGTTTCAGTTCTAATGGTTGGCCTCGGGGAAAACTTGAAAAGAAGGGTACAAACTTCATTACCATACTGGAGAGGAACTACTGTAAGTGTTCTCAGAGAGTCAGTTATAGGACATGATAAAAATATATGTAAAGAGGAAAAAGCACTAAGTGATAGGGTAATGATGGTAAGTATCCCAACACTAGAGGGACTGCACACACGACCACCAGCATACGACCCACACAACAGGAAACCTAGAATATTGAGATGTTACAATTGCAGAGAAGAAGGACATATTAGGAGAGATTGTAAAAAGGAAAAGAAACAACATGAGTTGTGGAAGTGTTTTAGATGCGCTAAAACGGGACACCAAGCAAAGGACTGTACAATGACAAGAGCGAAAGCAAAGAGACTTGGCCCATCTAAGGGGGAATCACACAGACACCCACAGAGACGGCGCACACAAGTCTCAGAGACTTCCCGACAGTTTCCTGTGCACCTCATAGCAGCCAATGCCTTGGGGGAGAACCATAGCCAACCCTAGAGGTTAGGTCAGACCTGTAGTCCTACAACCAGCTGGGGTAAATGTTAATCTGTGGTAAGTATCAGTGTGCAGATTTAGGAAGAAATTGATTTAAAAGGTAATTGTTGTTGATTTTGTTTGTTTGTTTTATGTTGTCAAATGCTTGTTTTCCTAATCGCTGGCCGATGGTAAAGAATGGAAATGTTTGATTTGTTTGCTGTTTTAAGATAACTATCTTGTTTTCCTATTACAGATAAAGGGTACACAGAAGAAATATAGACGTAGTGTTTAAAGGGGTGAGGTAGAGAAATAGAAAGATTACTCTTGAAAGACTAATTAACAATGAATCATTGGAACACTCTTTGTTTTAGGCTGCAGTGACTCATGATAATTTGTTTGGCTGAGAATCATTATCCAAAAATTAAGTATGTACATACTTTTCTCCAAAAAATATTGTTTTATGTATCTTAGATGAGTCATTAAGAGTTAACTTCTATATTTCTCTGCCATAAGTTAGAAAGTCCGTTGAAAAGGTATGTAGTTAATGTGATACCGAGTTCTTAATGAACAAATGACGGACGACACTGGATTGCACGGTTAGTTTAAGACCCCCTAGCCAAGTATGGGGAGGGGTCATAGTTTAGCAAATAGCTAAGGGGATTAGTGAAATGAGTACAGCCATTTTCCCATAGAGTCCAATCCAGCTGTCATTTGTGCTGTAAAATCTCCCTTTCTGCATGTATGTTTGTTTTCAAATCTTTGTATTCCTATTATTCATTGCTTTCTTATTTCTCATTCTTTACATCTATGCTAGTCTTTTTCTCTCTCTCTCTCTCTCTCTGCTCTGGTAGAGATTAAAAAAACAGACACAGTCTCATCAATGGGGCTAAGACATATTTTTTTTTTACATAAGACAAATTTAGGGATACACACACTAGATTGACATGAGTCACAGAAACAGTCAGGGGTTTTGTTTTCATATGTATAGAAACTGCTGATTTTAAGCAGAAAGGTTCTGTTGTGGAAATACAATTCATGTTTTATAAGTTGCATATCTGTTTTGTTTTGTTTTTTTTTTTCATTGTTCGTGCCTCCTGTACAAGAATGTGCCTTTATATGGATGCACAAAGGGTGGAGACAGGAGATTGCTAAAGGATAGGTATACAGATATGCATCTCTGTGTAGAACATTGGAGTAGGGTTTTTACCACAAGATACGACATAATGTGAAACCCTAGAAAATGTAGAATTTTCGTGTTTTATATTTTTTCACTGTTAGACAGACATGTACTGGATACTGTTATATTTGAAGAAAGTGTTATAGAAATAGACCCCTTTGTCTTTCTCACTTAATCAAGTAGCTGAATGTGAGGTACTGAGAAGGGTATGTGAGCTGGCAGAGGGAAAATCGATTGATGTACATTGGTCTTCAGCATTTTTCTAGTCTAGGGGGCGATGTTGAGTTAATTGAAAAATCTTTTCATAACAATACAAGTACATGAGTAGGACACTACATAGAGGACTTTATACAGTGACACAGTTACCAACTGAAGTAGCTGCTAGTAAAGTCCACACTTACACACACGACCATACATGGCTGTCACACCAGGGCGAACATAGCTGTCAAATAGACAGCAGGGTTTTATGTGACAGCTAACAAATCTATGTTTTGTTTTGTTTTTTTCGTTGTATTGTTTTAGTTCTAAAATGTGAACACTTACACACACACATACACATATTGGTTAATATATGAAGATTTGGGTTACCTGAAGAATTTCTCCAGGTGAAACAAATCCACGTCATCCAATTACCACCATGCAGGATTCTCAAGTATACAGTGGTGTACCAATGAAATATGTCTGGGTAAAGGTGTATTGAAATGTGTCTAATGTATTACTGTGTCATACTCAAAGCTTTTGTTATTCAATGTGATAGCCCTAGAGTTATAATGGGTGATAGGGGTATTCATGTTATTGATAATAGATGTATAATGTATGAGTAGTGGTAACAAATCACATACTTTCAATTAGCCATAAACCAGTGTGAACATAAAGTAGTGGTACTAGGTAGAACGAATTGAATAGAATAAGAGTTGGAACTTGATTGAAGTGACTGATAGCTTCGGCCACTAGTCCTTCCCCGCTACCAAAAGATCACTCCTGGGTAGCCTCTTAACCTGACGATTTTTGAGATGTTCTTGACCCCTCTTGAGATGAGATTGTAACTGAAAGACTAGTTTAGACCTTGAGAGGGAAGGTAAATAGTGAGACAGCAACCGAGAACGTCCAAAACACTGTTTCCTGAAAAGTCACACTAACTGTCAGGATGTTGGATCAGGAGAGTAAGTTGTGGAGCAGTAATTTCTTAGGCTCAGGTTATTTGACAGACAGGTACCAGGTGTAGGCTACCAGCATCACGGCTTCAAGGGTAGCAGAGACACACTGGTGCCCATTCCACCCACTGCAGAGGGGCCAACACTCAGAGAAGGGTCCAAGGGCACTCATGAGTCTGTTCTGGAAGGCCTCGAATGCAGTTAGTAGCACCTGAGCCAAAGGCTTAGACAGTTGTGCAGCATGAAGTTGTAGTTTTTTTTCTGTTTTGTGTTCTTTCATTTCATTCTCTTCTCAGGACGGTCAATTCTTTTAATTATTAGCAGGTGACAGAGACTGGTTCAGGTAATGATGTTGAGGAATTGGGGATGAAGAAGAAGTTAGTAGCATAATCGGTCCAGCCAATTACTCTATTCAATTCAGAGGTAAAGGAAAATTGGGAAACCCTGGAGCTTGGAGAAAGTGCAAGGGGCTATTGTCTGAGTAGCATTACGTCCGTAAGTACGGTGACCCCATAGTAAAAAAAAAAAAAGGTACACCCAGCGCTGCCAGTCCAGTAATATTCGGACTTCAGCAGGCATCCTTGAGAATGAATATCATTCTTGGGAGGGTAAGGTTTTAGACCAAACAAAGTGCTGGGCGTGCTCTCATGTACCTCAGTGATTATATCAAGTAGGACTAGTTCTCTTCCCACTAAATATTCTTGAGGTACCCGAACTATGGGTGGGAGGATACTAGGGGAAAAGTACGACACCTAGGTCCCTTAGTCTGAAGTCTCCCAATGCTTTGCAAGCCGATCACTGTTAAATCTGAGTATTGGGAGACTGAGAAGAACGAACAGACAATAGCCCGCCCACAAGTGTTGATGAAAAGAACTGATGTATCTGTGTATATTAACGCAAGCTGAAGGAGATTGTATATGATATTTTTGATAGACATAGGATGATGCTATTGATGAACATGAAGTGTTTAAATGTATTCTGAGCTTAAAGACATGCGTTGGACAGATGAACCTGTTAAACTTGAAGAACTGAAGTAGAGTATTCTGTATAGCTGATATCTGTTCAATTGTACTTTGTACCTTTCCAAATAATGTATTAAGTGTTTTATTGCACCCTTGAAGGGCATACAAAAGGTTATCTCCAAGCTCCAGTAGTGTACGGTCTATAGTAAAAGAAGAAATAGTTTTGAGGATTAAGACTCTCTCTTATGATAACTTGTTTAGAGCTACAAACAGCATGGGCATACACTAAGGGGGACTTGCATTACATAGCAATGAAAAGTGGTACTGAGATCCTGCATATAACATCTTTAAGGTGATAGTTTATTATACTATCAAAGGGTGGACAGTCGAAGTCGTATAATTGGATGAACGAAAGTATATTGGATAATATTGTTTTATTTTGGTCGATTGCACTCAGTATGCCACGCTACACGTGGCATACGGCGATCGCACGGTAAAATACGCACGTACACACTCGCATTACAACATTTAGTTATTTATATAATTCATATTTATATTGGTTCCGTTACACTGTAATTTATGAGCAGATAGTATTTGGTTTATTATTAGTTTATATAATATGATTATATGTGCACTTCAGTGATATATATGGTTTAGATAATAGGAAAGGTAGCATGTCTAGTATCATATTAAAATCCTATTCCTCAGCAGATGTCCGGTGCAGTCGGCAAAGAGATCGCACATTGCATACTTTAGTTATTGATATTAGTGAATAAACCTTTGTACGATGCTGGCTATGAAATGCTCACATCCCCTGGAGATACGACCCCCACCTTTGGATTCCTTAGATTGAATCAGCCTATGACCTGTTTACCCTGGACCCACCCAACGTCTGGACCTATAGAAACAAGCTACGTCATCTCTATTGTTCACTCTGTAACACTGTACTGTATATATATTCATAGCTGCACCCCACGGCCCTCAGTCTTCACTGATCACAGTATTCTAACAGATATACTGTCCACTGGGTCCCGTGGGTGCGCAGCGAGCGCATGCGATAAGAGCACGGTATTTATGTATCTTTTGGTATTGGCTGTAATGTACTGTATCATAATATAATAATGTATTGAATTGTTGACTGTTTACATCTGCTAAAATAAATCACTTTGTGCGTTAGAAACACAATACAATCGCCTATGCAATGCTTATTTGAAAAATATAGAATTACTTTAATAGTTGCATATTAAAGGGATACAATCTATGATTGATAACTAAGTAGTAAATAAAATCAAGCAAATATAGCTAAAATTACATTTATTAATATTTGAATGGGTGACAAAAAGTCATAACAAATATGTACTGTTTAAAACATCTCAAAAGGCAATTTCTAAAACTCCATGTTATAGTATAGATGACTATGGCAGGATCTGGTGTGAAAAAGCTTGTTGGTATCCGAACACACAGTAGAAACTCTCTCATTTACTTACTTAGTCCCAGTTGTTCTTCAACTTCTTAACATACTGGTATGCCAAAATGTAAGGTCTTCGTTTACAAGGTAGCCTGCATCGAGATGATGAAATGCATATGCAGTGTCTAATTAAGGGTTCAGACCGCCATAGGTTAAAATGCTTGGATTGCTCCCTTATCTCTCATGCTAGGCTAATAAACAGTAGGCAAAAACATATTTGTCCTGAATTTAAAATCCGTCTTCCTTCACCAGCCACCAATGTTTACATTTGTGCTTTTTTAAAACTCGGCTCCACCTAGCTTTTTAAATGGCTCTCAGAAATATTTGTCACTCAATTCGGTAAAATCAGAACTGTACAGTAGAACAGAGACATGAATGAGTGATACTAAGAGAATAGGTGTTAAGGTGGAGGGGGCCTGTCACAATTTTGCACTCCCCCAACCTTGCACCCTAGGCTCCAGCCTGGTCAGCCTATTGGATAATCAGGCCCTGGCAGTAATGTGTTTTGTCTGTATTGCAACCTCTTCCATGGGATAATAAACTCTGCTCTTCACCTTTTGAAGGTGACATTACCTTTAATTAATTTACTCATCTATCATTTTCATTATTGCTTTAAAAACAATACATAATCATACAACCAAACAATATGTAATTTGTTTTTTTTATTGTATTAATAATAGATAATAATAATAGTAGCTGCAATAATCATCATCATAATAATATGATTTTTTTTCCTCCATGTAAATGCTGATAGATCCCTCAGTTTATTTGTACTGTCTCAGTAACATTAGGATTAGTTACACATATATTATGCAATGTGTTGATGTTCCATGTCATCTAAGCAGTCACACTTTAATTAAATAGAAAAACATTATGTGGGCATTTATTTTAGCATCAGTGTTAGGATTGCAGATTTTTTATATAAGTCCCCTGAGAGTATGTACAGTAGTGGTGAATAACCCCAGCTGATGGGTCTGCAAAACATTAACTCTACTGTGTCTCTCCCTATTTTTTTACATTTACATTTTATAAATTTGTGTTATTTTTTAACTATACTTGTTTTTAAGAAGATGTAGGTACATAAATCAAAAAGAAATGGGTACTATGTACAATTTGCTAGATGAATGCAAGGTATCAAAATCATGTAGTACACGCAAAGTTAAGGAAAACTGCCAAAAATTAAGCCCTGCTAAAGCCAGGGGCCACTTCTCCGTTCTCATCCTCCTCGATCTCTCTGCAGCCTTCCACACTGTCGACCACCCCCTCCTCCTCCACACCCTCCAGTCCTTTGGCCTCTCCGGCTCAGTCTTGTCCTGGTTCACCTCTTACCTTGCCGACCGTTCCTTCTCCGTCACCACCTCTGAGTCTCTCTCCCCCCCATCCACCCTTCCAGTCGGGGTCCCTCAGGGCTCTGTTCTGGGACCCTTGCTCTTATCTTTATACACCTCTTCCCTGGGTGAACTCATCAGCTCCTACGGCCTCAACTACCACCTCTACGCCGACGACACTCAACTATACCTCTCCTCTCTTGATCTCTCTCCCTCCCTCCTCTCTAGGGTGTCCACCTGCCTCTCTGCCATCTCCTCCTGGATGTCCTCTCGATTCCTCAAACTTAACCTCGCCAAAACTGAACTCATAGTCTTTCTTCCGTCTCACACCCCGCCCCCTTCTGATCTCTCTATCACTGTCGACAACACCTCTATCTCCCCTGTCCCCCAACTTCGCTGCCTTGGTGTCACCCTCGACTCCTCTCTCTCTTTTGGCCCCCACATTCTCTCTCTTGCTAAATCCTGCCGCTTCCAGCTGCGTAACATCGCTCGCATCCGGCCCTTTCTCTCCCAAGATGCCACCAAATGTCTTATTCACTCTCTGATCATCTCCCGCTTGGACTACTGTAACCTGCTCCTCACTGGCCTCCCCCAATCTCATCTTGCTCCCCTTCAATTGTATTTAACGCAGCCGCTAGGCTCATCTTCCTTTCTCGCCGCTCCTCGTCGGTCTCCCCCCTCTACCAATCCCTTCACTGGCTCCCCTTCCCCTTCAGAATCCTCTTCAAGCTCCTCACTCTTACATACAAGGCCCTCACCAACTCCACTGCACCCTACATCTCCTCCCTCCTCTCTATTCATGCTCCTTCCCGCCCTCTCCGATCTGCCAATGACCGTCGCCTCTCTTCTCCCCTGATCACCTCCTCCCATGCGCGTATCCAAGACTTCGCCCGCGCTGCCCCCCTCCACTGGAACAAGCTCCCTCCCTCCATCAGAACTTCCCCTAATCTGTCCAGTTTCAAACGGGCTTTAAAAACCCACCTTTTTCGTAAAGCCTTCCAGTCTCCCACCTAATTACCTTCCTTTTCTTCTGCCTCTTCCCCTTCATTCCCCTTCCCCTATCCTCCATTCCTCCCTCTCTCCCCCGTGTCTTTCTGTCTGTCTACCTTACCCCTTAGATTGTACGCTCCTTTGAGCAGGGTCACCCCTCCTCCTGTCTCACCACTGTTAACTCTGCTCTCCAGCAACCTGGTCGTCCTCCTCGAGGACCCTCTTCCCCCTGTCCCCTCCCTCCTCTCCCCCCCCCGGGGTCTCCCTATTATCTGTGCCCTCCCTCTTGGGCTCCGTCGTACGCAGACCTTCCCCTCTCCCCTCCCCCGCCCTTGCTGTGCTTTGAGCTCACTGAGTTACTGTCCTTATTGTTTACTGTACTGTGCTGTCTCTCCTTGTATTGTATTTCGTTTGTCCCTGTACGGCGCTACGGACACCTAGTGGCGCCTTATAAATAAAAATTAATAATAATAATAATAATAATAATAATTAAGAATTCACTAATAAAAAAAAAAGCTAAAAAGTAATTCAAATGTGTTATTATGCTCATATCACATACATAAAGAAACACAAGCAGAGAGAATAGCAAGTGGCAAATATATAACTGCAATTAAATGACATGTAAACTATACAGATAATGTAAAAACATTTGTACATTAAGTATAATAAGACTAACACTATGTTCTGTGAAAATCCAGTCTCAGAAGCACCAGTTGCACAGCAACACGTTCCTCTGTTTTACTGAGGCTTACCGAGGTTCCTTGTTGTGCATTTAGCTGCTAATAATTCCCAGTACTTGAACTTAGCCTGACCCTTTTTCCTCTATACACAACTAAAGTGAATTTCGTCTGTTCCGTACCGTATATTTGTAATTTTCCCTTCTCCTTCGCAGTGTTAGTTCTTACCATCAGGAAACTCTATATACTCTATCTGCGTGGAGTTTGTATGTATTTCCTATGTTTATCTGGACTTCGTCCAGGTGCTCTGATTTCCTACCACAGCCCAAAGACATACTGGTAGGTTAATAGGCTTCTGACAAAATACACCCCAGTGTGTCCATGTTTTAGGGAATATAGATTGTAAGCTCCAATGGGCAGGGACTGATGAGAATGAGCAAAGATTCTCTGTACAGCGCTGCGTAATATGTAAGTGCTATATAATTAATAAATATACTTCTTGTATCAATGTTTTCTTTAGTGTTTGTAGTTGAATTTTGATATATTGAAAAGCACTGCATACCATGTTAGCACTAGATAAACACTGCATAATAATAACTAATTAGTAACTACTGCTTTCAGACTCACCAAAGCAGTTGCCTGCGTTGTCCCTTTAGCTTATTCATACTTAACAACATTTTCAATTGAAAATGCAAACAAATTAGACAATGCCCCCCCTCCTGCTAAAACCATGCTGCTCCCGTTTCCATATGCCTTGATTGATGCTACTGCTGGTCGAGTACTAGTACTGGGCATTTTACTGGGTAATAGTGAGAGTTATTGGAGATTTCTACTACAACTCCCAGCTGCCCAAGCATGACATGAACAGCGCATTTCACATCTACTGCCCCTTTTCTGTAAGGCAACAAAATAAAGGTACTATCCTATGTAACTTTGGACAACTGAGATGTAAGGATGATTGATGCCTGCAGGATGATGACTGAGCTAGAAACGACATACATTGGAAGAAGGCATGATGGGACAAGTAGCTCTTTGAGAGCATAATGGGGTGATTTAGAGTTGCACATAGATTTGTAAACTTGCCCTTGCACAAATATACATGGACAAAAGTTAAATATGTTCACTCAAACTAAGAGATGAATTACATTTAGGCACATCCCAACTTTAAATATGGATGTAATTGATGCGCAAGTTTGTACTTGAATGGCAATCATAAAATTTCTATCATCCTTCAATATGGACAAAAAGTATGCCTACAAAACACACAAGCGCAATTCACAGAGACATGATTAGCTTGTGCCTGTACTGTACTACACTTGCAGGTGAACACCAATGATCGTCCTCTTATAGCAAAAGGGGCCACAAGTGTTAAAAATGTGAACCTCAGAATACATGTGCAGTGTGAAAATTTGGTGTGACGGTCACAAACAGGTTCCCAGCTGCCGTGACTTTGGGGTGTTTGCTATATGATTTTGCAAACGATTCCAGACCGTAGTCTCTCTCCACCTATCACACAGGTTATAGACCTACTGAATCGCCCCCAAACAGTTCTCACACCCCCAGACACTTCAGGTTTGCCACCACCTATTGAATACAGGCAATAGGACCCCAATATACTGCCCCACACTGGTACACAAGGCTTCTAGCTATCCACAGACTAGCAAGACCCACACGAGCAAGCACAGGGTTAACTCTTCACACCTCCAGACTGTTACACAAATGTAAATGCAAGCACACACAGCTTGTTAATCAAATGTATCAACAAATCACACACTGGGTTAACTTGGTCGAGCTATTTCTTCTTAACAGTCTAATGGATTCGTTAGAGTATCAAGGACTCACTATATTAAATTATAGATTTAATACACAAGCAAAACATTTTTTTTAAAAAAGGGGTTACATTCAGATTAGCACTTACACAAATTTCATTCTGGCAAAGGGAAATTTGGCTTGGAAGATGGACAGATTATCAATGTGAATTGGTTTCCCAAAAATTCTGACATCTGACCCTTCCCAACACATGTTTTTAAAGCAAAATCAAATGGGACAGTCTTCACAAGGGCAGGGTAAATTCTAATAGGGGGGCAAGGATTTCCCCTTTGTGTCACTATAGTTTGCCCACAAATGTTCCCAAAGGTATTGATTGACCTTTGGGTAATTCTTCACAGACATATCCCAGAGACATAACTCCCCGTTCAATGAACTGGTCATAATCTACTACACATTTAAATACCAAACATGATAGAATTATGACAATGTGACATACCTTTTCCAAATATATGTGATTATAGCTATTCCCGGATACCGCCAGTATCATTCATTCACAACCCTGGTGTGATTACTGCTCCTCAGTATGGAGGCACACAGAGATTTCCCAAAATAGGAAATTTGAAGGCATCTTCTTTGAAGTTCATATTTCTATATACTTGTATAGGCCATCACATGTTTCCTTGACTGCAAGATTCTCACCTAGGCATATGGCTCTCTCTAATTCACACCTAATGGTTCTATGGTGTTTACACTACCTATTGAAAGGAAATCAATTAGGATGGGGAATACAGGATCAAACACAATGGATGTCTGTAATCTGCATATCTTAAGCAGGTCTCCCCACAAAGGGGTTTGCTCAACCTAATTACCTCCTACTGGGTTAAATGTTTCCTTTTTAAAAACATTTGGTCAAACATTTATCTGGGTTGAAAATCAGGTTCACTCCTATGTATCAATGCAATATTTTATTTGGGCCCTGACATTCCGTGTTCTATTTCATCATATCAGATTTATGCTCTCACCCTGACACTGACATGCAAAAACATAATGTAAAAATACTGTAATAATCAACATAATTGAAATCACAGCCATGGAGAAAGTGGGATATATAGTTTAATTCCCTTTATCGCATTTTAATAATGAGTAAACATATGTGCTACAGATATCATAGAAACAGCATATATACAGAGTCAGAGTGTATCCAGCTCCACAAGCTGCTCGATCACAAGCACGTGATACAAGACATCGCAAATGACTAGGACGGCCTTCCAACCGTTTTCTCCAGTGACTCCTTCATTGGGGAATGGCGTTTCAGTCTGTAGCCCTATTTATAGTCTCTCATGTGAATTTTGCATTGATTAAAAGATATGCTGTGATTACCCAAACTAGAAAATGTGGTAGTTACAGCTAAATGATAGCAATGACCAGTCCTAGATTACAATTTTAAATCATATGTTAATAAAAGTTCACAATCAGTCATATATAGTTACAAACAATTTGCTTCACAATTCAAGAGTGGTAATATACAATATAAAATAAATCTAAAAAATATAGGATTATTCATTTATCCGTACACTGAAAGAAAACAATGAAGAAGACTGAAAAAAGGGGACGGGAGACACGTACATTATTATATTTCTAGGCTATATAGTACTCTACACTACTGAAGTACTTCATGAGTGTAAAAACTGTAAACTGGGGTGCAATCGGGGTGTGACCACATTGTGTAAACAAAGAGGCATTGGATCCTCTGCACTCTCAAACACATTATTAATGCTAAAGAAGGAGATGAGAAGAGCACACAGAGGGCCTGATGCTGAGTTAGAAGCAAATCAAAGGAGCAAAATTGCACCTTGGCAAAACCATGTTACATTGGAGGGGAGGTAAATTTAAAATGTAGAGACAGATTTATAGTTGGGATACAGCATGTCATAGATCAACTTTAATTTCAGTGTAAAAAGAAAATGATCAAGTATTTGTGTGCTACATGAAAAAACAGTCAGTATTTTCCTTGCGTGCAAAAAAATAAATCAATTTGTACCCCTTGCATTGTAACATGGTTTGTCCGGGTGCAAATTTGCTCCTTTCTTTTTGCTTTGATCCTAAATTATCAGGCCCAGAGTGTTTTAAGCCTGCTTTGCATTCAAACTCTGTAAGTGCAATTTTATCATTTTATAATAAATATAATAGTGTTTCACTATGTGTCACTTTTTTCCTTCTTACATGTATAAAAACATACAGAAATTGAAGGACTAAAATGACACTCCGAATACTACCGTGATTAGCCTTGTTTGGGTTCAATAGCTACAAGAGAGGTCTACCTTTGAAATCTTAAATACTATTCGATGTGGACAGATTCAATTTTCACACTTTAAGTAACTGAATGGAGATACTTGCCACATTGTAACTGAATCGGTACAGCCCAGTTACAGGGCTTTCTATAACTTCAACAAGGTGCTCCTTTTAAAAAGACTGTATATGGACTTTACAACTGGGAGATTAAGTTTGAGTTTGTTTAACGATGATTTGGTTTTTGTTTTGACTTTGACATAAAAGAGCTAAAGCTTGGTTTATCCACTAACCTCCTCATTGGAAGTGTATTCACCACATTGTTATGAAGATTAACTTATGCATCACATTTTTCATACTATCTGCATTCCAGAATAATTTCATCCTATTGCGCCTGTATCCTATGTGTGAACATTATTAGTGCTATTCTAGCTGCTTCAAGCTGTACTCTGTATTATAAACAGCAAATGTTAGTCCCACATATTGCAAATCATGTTAAGGTGACCCCCTCATGCCAAGGTCTTCCCCTTCTGGCCAGTCCTACATGAAATATAAACATGATTTCAATCTGAATTTTGAAATGATCATTGTTAATGTTGCCAAGTCTTGTCTGGACGTAGCTTTTAAAGGCAAGTACTCCCCAAGCAATAGCAGTTATTAGACACCCAGGAAATCACCTGGCACAAGTTGGACAGGGAGGGGAGCTACAATAACTGTTTGATCAAAAATCCCATTTCAACAACAACATCAACAACAAAAAAAATCTATAAAGTATTGCTCTCTACTACAAGTATTTCATGAATGTAAAGAACTGAAAGTAGGGTGGGAGAGGGGTGTGACCACATTGTGTAAACAAAAATACATTGGATCCTCTACACTCAACAAAACCTTATTAATGTTGTTCTAGCTACTTCAACCTGTACTCTTTATTAAAAACAAGGAATGTTAGTTCCACATATTGAAATACATGTTAATCTTTCTAGGTCAATATTCTGACCCATAGGGTATTCTTTTCTAAAGATCCTTTACAATTCCTTTTACATAAAGTATTGCATTAGCAACAATCTCTGGGATATGACATAATGAATTACATACCATTTCCAACCAAACATTTTAAGGAAACACAAACAAAATCAGGGGGTTATAAAATACAGATTTCATTTTGTGTTTCACTCTAGATTTTTTCTACAACTCTTTTTCCAGCCAGTTCTATATTTATTTATTTTTATTGTTCAGATTAATGTTTTTACTATCAACCGCTACCCTAACTGCTCCTATTGCTACTTATAATGCTATCGTTGTTCCCTCGAACTACTTTTCTTTCAACACATTCCTGATGGCATTTATATTGACTGTTAGTTTTACTTTCAACTGACATTTATTAATGCTGGCTAGATATGGTCACCGTATGTATCAGTGTGCACTCCCGAAAAACTAGCACAGCTGTCAATGACAGCCTCTGGTTCCAGTGATTTGCATATAAGCATTACTTTCAGTTCCTTGTCACCCTATCTCTGTACAGATACTTCAAAGTGAATGCTGTAGATAGCTTAATGTGAAAGTGAGGTAATCAGGGAATTCACTGAATGTGAAGCAGGCCTGGCCGCTGCAGGGGACACCTATTTTAGGTCTCCCAGTTAGCACTTCTAGAGTCAGGCTAAGCTGGCTATACTAAATCAACCAATGCATTGTATAGGGAAGATCTGAGACAGACTTCCCAATTAAGGAAATATTTTAAAAACTTGGATTGAAAAAGAGATTGGTGGAACAGGGCAGACAGTGCCACCATCTTCATGTGGTCTTATGATGTTTTGTGCATTTTTCCTTATTCGTGTTAGTCTGGCAACCATAGGAAGGTTTTAGTGGTAATAGTGGCAGGAAAGGAGGTCTTTATTTTCCCTTTTTATAGGATTTTACTTTTCAATGAATAATTCTGGTATTGAAGGGGGAGGGAGCGGAAAGTAGACGAGCCTGGCACACTAGGTAGCACATTGCTGAATGTGATAGGAATACACCTGCCACCTTCTTCCCAAGAAGCCTTTGATGCACACTGGAAGATGGTGTGCACTGTCAGGGCAGCCGTACAATCAGCTGACTCAGCAGATGCAGTGAGCTGTGAGTTTAGGTTACCTCTGGGCATCTTATTGATATTGTGAATAAAGGCATCTTACTGGGCATTACTTGTACTAATGGGTAACAATTAGGGATGAGCGCGCTCGGATTTCTGAAATCCGAGCCCACCCGAACGTTGCGGATCCGAGTCGGATCCGAGACAGATCCGGGTATTGGCGCCAAATTCAAAAGTGAAACTGAGGCTCTGACTCATAATCCCGTTGTCGGATCTCGCGATACTCGGATCCTATAAATTCCCCGCTAGTCGCCGCCATCTTCACTCGGGCATTGATCAGGGTAGAGGGAGGGTGTGTTAGGTGGTCCTCTGTGCTGTTTAGTTCTGTGCTGTTTAGTTCTGTGCTGTTTAGTGCTGTGCTGTTTAGTGCTGTGCTGTGCTGTGCTGTGCTGTGTTCTGCAGTATCAGTCCAGTGGTGCTGTGTGCTGTGCTCTGTCCTTCTGAGGTCAGTGGTGCTGCTGGGTCCTGTGCTGTGTCCTGTTCAGTCCAGTGGTGCTGTGTCCTGTGCTCTGTGCTTCTAAGGGCATAGTTATTTCCCCAATATTCCCCTGTGTTTAAAAAAATAAAAAAAAGTTTTTTTTATAAAATACCAAAAACTACTTTAATATTTTTTAATTACCACAAAATTTTCACAACCAATCCTGCAGTATAAGCCCATTGGTACTGCAATATTACCAAGTTCACACATTCAGCAGTAAAAGTCCAGTGGTACTGCAATATTACAAAGTTTACACATTCTGCAGTATCAGTCCAGTGGTGCTGTGTCCTGTGCTCTGTCCTGCTGAGTTCCGTAGTGCTGCTGGGTCCTGTGCCGTGTCCTGTTCAGTCCAGTGGTGCTGTGTCCTGTGCTCTGTGCTTCTAAGGGCATAGTTATTTCCCCATTATTCCCAAGTTTGTAAAAAATAAAAAAAAAGTAAAAAAAAATAAAAAATTAAAAAAAAAAAAAATATATATAATAATTATAACCAAATTTGCAAAACCAATCCAGCATTATAAGTCCATTGGTACTGCAATATTACCAAGTTCACACATTCAGCAGTAAAAGTCCAGTGGTACTGCAATATTACAAAGTTTACACATTCTGCAGTATCAGTCCAGTGGTGCTGTGTCCTGTGCTCTGTCCTGCTGAGTTCCGTAGTGCTGCTGGGTCCTGTGCCGTGTCCTGTTCAGTCCAGTGGTGCTGTGTCCTGTGCTCTGTGCTTCTAAGGGCATAGTTATTTCCCCATTATTCCCAAGTTTGTAAAAAATAAAAAAAAAGTAAAAAAAAATAAAAAATTTAAAAAAAAAAAAATATATATAATAATTATAACCAAATTTGCAAAACCAATCCAGCATTATAAGTCCATTGGTACTGCAATATTACCAAGTTCACACATTCTGCAGTATCTTGTGCTACATATAATGGAGACCAAAAATTTGGAGGATAAAGTAGGGAAAGATCAAGACCCACTTCCTCCTAATGCTGAAGCTGCTGCCACTAGTCATGACATAGACGATGAAATGCCATCAACGTCGTCTTCCAAGCCCGATGCCCAATCTCGTAGTACCGGGCATGTAAAATCCAAAAAGCCCAAGTTAAGAAAAAGTAGCAAAAAGAGAAACTTAAAATCATCTGAGGAGAAACGTAAAGTTGCCAATATGCCATTTACGACACGGAGTGGCAAGGAACGGCTTAGGCCCTGGCCCGTGTTCATGACTAGTGGTTCAGCTTCACCCACGGATCTTAGCCCTCCTCCTCCTCCCCCCCCCTACAAAAAATTGAAGAGAGTTATGCTGTCAGCAACAAAACAGCAAACAACTCTGCCTTCTAAAGAGAAATTATCACAAATCCCCAAGGCGAGTCCAAGCGTGTTGGTGGTTGTCAAGCCTGACCTTCCCATCACTGTACGGGAAGAGGTGGCTCGGGAGGAGGCTATTGATGATGTAGCTGGCGCTGTGGAGGAACTTGATGATGAGGATGGTGATGTGGTTATTGTAAATGAGGCACCAGGGGGGGAAACAGCTGATGTCCATGGGATGAAAAAGCCCATCGTCATGCCTGGTCAGAAGACCAAAAAATGCACCTCTTCGGTCTGGAGTTATTTTTATCCAAATCCAGACAACCAATGTATGGCAATATGTAGCTTATGTAAAGCTCAAATAAGCAGGGGTAAGGATCTTGCCCACCTAGGAACATCCTCCCTTATACGTCACCTGAATAACCTTCATAGTTCAGTGGTTAGTTCAGGAACTGGGGCTAGGACCCTCATCGGTACAGGGACACCTAAATCCCGTGGTCCAGTTGGATACACACCAGCAACACCCTCCTCGTCAACTTCCTCCACAATCTCCATCAGATTCAGTCCTGCAGCCCAAGTCACCAGCCAGACTGAGTCCTCCTCAATACGGGATTCATCCGAGGAATCCTGCAGCGGTACGCCTACTACTGCCACTGCTGCTGTTGCTGCTGTTAGTCGGTCATCTTCCCAGAGGGGAAGTCGTAAGACCGCTAAGTCTTTCACCAAACAATTGACCGTCCAACAGTCGTTTGCCATGACCACCAAATACGATAGTAGTCACCCTATTGCAAAGCGTATAACTGCGGCTGTAACTGCAATGTTGGTGTTAGACGTGCGCCCGGTGTCCGCCATCAGTGGAGTGGGATTTAGAGGGTTGATGGAGGTATTGTGGCCCCGGTATCAAGTTGGGTACCGGGGCCACCCCACTACGCAGTCCAGATACTTGTTTGGTGGAATTCTGACACGTGGAGGGTGTATTTATTTTATTGTGGCCCCGGTATCAAGTTGGGTACCGGGGCCACCCCACTACGCAGTCCAGATACTTGTTTGGTGGAATTCTGACACGTGGAGGGTGTATTTATTTTATTGTGGCCCCGGTATCAAGTTGGGTACCGGGGCCACCCCACTACGCAGTCCAGATACTTGTTTGGTGGAATTCTGACACGTGGAGGGTGTATTTATTTTATTGTGGCCCCGGTATCAAGTTGGGTACCGGGGCCACCCCACTACGCAGTCCAGATACTTGTTTGGTGGAATTCTGACACGTGGAGGGTGTATTTATTTTATTGTGGCCCCGGTATCAAGTTGGGTACCGGGGCCACCCCACTACGCAGTCCAGATACTTGTTTGGTGGAATTCTGACACGTGGAGGGTGTATTTATTTTATTGTGGCCCCGGTATCAAGTTGGGTACCGGGGCCACCCCACTACGCAGTCCAGATACTTGTTTGGTGGAATTCTGACACGTGGAGGGTGTATTTATTTTATTGTGGCCCCGGTATCAAGTTGGGTACCGGGGCCACCCCACTACGCAGTCCAGATACTTGTTTGGTGGAATTCTGACACGTGGAGGGTGTATTTATTTTATTGTGGCCCCGGTATCAAGTTGGGTACCGGGGCCACCCCACTACGCAGTCCAGATACTTGTTTGGTGGAATTCTGACACGTGGAGGGTGTATTTATTTTATTGTGGCCCCGGTATCAAGTTGGGTACCGGGGCCACCCCACTACGCAGTCCAGATACTTGTTTGGTGGAATTCTGACACGTGGAGGGTGTATTTATTTTATTGTGGCCCCGGTACCAAATTGTGTACCGGGGCCACCACACTACGCAGTCAAGATAGATAGATGCGTATCATAGATAAAGTACATTCAGTGGTGTGGGGCAAATTGAAAAATATTCAAAATGCACTGACATTATCAAAAACAAGAGGTTGTCACATGCTAAAACTCCAACATGTATATGATGGAGAGGATGGAGGAGCAGCCGTATGTGTAGTGTAATGCAGACCTGTTGAAGGTTTTTTATATATTTTATTGTGGTGCCCAGTGCCCACTCCTCTACGCAGTCCAGGTACATTTATTGGTGCGAATCAAACAAGTTGATGGTTTTCTTATTATATATATTGTGGTGACCCACTCCTCTACGCAGTCCAGGTACATTTATTGGTGCGAATCAAACAAGTTGATGGTTTTCTTATTATATATATTGTGGTGACCCACTCCTCTACGCAGTCCAGGTACATTTATTGGTGCGATTCATAAAAGTTCAGGGTTTTTAAGATATTGTGGTGACCCACTCCTCTACGCAGTCCAGGTACATTTATTGGTGCGAATCAAACAAGTTGATGGTTTTCTTATTATATATATTGTGGTGACCCACTCCTCTACGCAGTCCAGGTACATTTATTGGTGCGATTCATAAAAGTTCAGGGTTTTTAAGATATTGTGGTGACCCACTCCTCTACGCAGTCCAGGTACATTTATTGGTGCGAATCAAACAAGTTGATGGTTTTCTTATTATATATATTGTGGTGACCCACTCCTCTACGCAGTCCAGGTACATTTATTGGTGCGATTCATAAAAGTTCAGGGTTTTTAATATATTGTGGTGACCCACTCCTCTACGCAGTCCAGGTACATTTATTGGTGCGAATCAAACCAGTTGATGGTTTTCTTATTATATATATTGTGGTGACCCACTCCTCTACGCAGTCCAGGTACATTTATTGGTGCGATTCATAAAAGTTCAGGGTTTTTAATATATTGTGGTGACCCACTCCTCTACGCAGTCCAGGTACAATTATTGGTGCGAATCATAAAAGTTCAGGGTTTTTAATATATATTGTGGTGACCCACTCCTCTACGCAGTCCAGAAAGATACCTTGTTGCAACGTTTTGGACTAATAACTATATTGTGAGGTGTTCAGAATACACTGTAAATTAGTGGAAATGCTTGTTATTGAATGTTATTGAGGTTAATAATAGCCTAGGAGTGAAAATAAGCCCAAAAACTTGATTTTTAAACTTTTTATGTTTTTTTCAAAAAAAATCCGAATCCAATACCTTAAATCCGAACCGAGACCTTTCGTCAAGTGTTTTGCGAGACAAATCCGAACCTCAAAAATAACGAAAATCCGGATCCAAAACACAAAACACGAGACCTCAAAAGTCGCCGGTGCACATCCCTAGTAACAATCTGTTATTTAATGCCACTGATGGCATAATAAGAATAATTATAAGAATAATAGGGCAGCACGGTGGCTAAGTGCTTCTGCCTCACAGCACTGGGGTCATGAGTTCAATTACTGACTATGGCCTTATTTGTGTGAAGTTTGTATGTTCTCTCCTTGTTAGCGTGGGTTTCCTCCAGGTGCTCCGGTTTCCTCCCATGCTCCAAAAATATACTGGTAGGTTAATTGGCTGCTAACAAATTGACCCTAGTCTGTGTCTGTCTGTGTGTGTATGTTAGGGAATTTAGACTGTAAGCTCCAATGTGGCAGGGATTGATGTGAATGAGTTCTCTGTACAGCGCTGCAGAATTAGTGTCGCTATATAAATAAATGATGATGATGACGATGATGGGAATCTTACTGAACATTACTAATACTGGTTGTTGCACTGAACATTACTAATACTAGTTGTCATACTGGACATTACCACTACTGGTTGTCGTATTGAACATTACTACTACTGGTTGTCGTACTGGACATTACCACACTGGTTGTCGTACTGGACATTACTAATACTGGTTGTCGTACTGGACATTACCACTACTGGTTGTCGTACTGGACATTATTAATACTGGTTGTCGTACTGGACATTACCACACTGGTTGTTGTACTGGACATTACTAATACTGGTTGTCGTACTGGACATTACCACTACTGGTTGTCGTACTGGACATTACCACTACTGGTTGTCATACTGGACATTACCACTACTGGTTGTAGTACTGGACATTACCACTACTGGTTGTCGTACTGGACATTACCTCTACTGGTTGTCATACTGGACATTACCACTACTGGTTGTCGTACTGGACATTACCACACTGGTTGTCGTACTGGACATTACTAATACTGGTTGTCGTACTGGACATTACCACTACTGGTTGTCATACTGGACATTACCACTACTGGTTGTAGTACTGGACATTACCACTACTGGTTGTCGTACTGGACATTACCTCTACTGGTTGTCATACTGGACATTACCACTACTGGTTGTCGTACTGGACATTACCACACTGGTTGTCGTACTGGACATTACTAATACTGGTTGTCGTACTGGACATTACCACTACTGGTTGTCGTACTGGACATTACCACTACTGGTTGTCGTACTGGACATTACCACTACTGGTTGTCGTACTGGACATTACCACTACTGGTTGTCGTACTGGACATTACCCCTACTGGTTGTCGTACTGGACATTACCACACTGGTTGTCGTACTGGACATTACTAATACTGGTTGTCGTACTGGACATTACTAATACTGGTTGTCGTACTGGACATTACTAATACTGGTTGTCGTACTGGACATTACCACTAGTGGTTGTCGTACTGGACATTACCACTACTGGTTGTCGTACTGGACAATACCACACTGGTTGTCGTACTGGACATTACTAATACTGGTTGTCGTACTGGACATTACTAATACTGGTTGTCGTACTGGACATTACCACTACTGGTTGTCGTACTGGACATTACTAATACTGGTTGTCGTACTGGACATTACCACACTGGTTGTCGTACTGGACATTACTAATACTGGTTGTCGTACTGGACATTACTAATACTGGTTGTCGTACTGGACATTACCACTAGTGGTTGTCGTACTGGACATTACCACTACTGGTTGTCGTACTGGACAATACCACACTGGTTGTCGTACTGGACATTACTAATACTGGTTGTCGTACTGGACATTACTAATACTGGTTGTCGTACTGGACATTACCACTACTGGTTGTCGTACTGGACATTACTAATACTGGTTGTCGTACTGGACATTACCACACTGGTTGTCGTACTGGACATTACTAATACTGGTTGTCGTACTGAACATTACCACTACTGGTTGTCGTACTGGACATTACCACTACTGGTTGTCGTACTGGACATTACCACTACTGGTTGTCGTACTGGACATTACCACTACTGGTTGTCATACTGGACATTACCACTACTGGTTGTCGTACTGGACATTACCACTACTGGTTGTTGTACTGGACATTACCACTACTGGTTGTCGTACTGGACATTACCACACTGGTTGTCGTACTGGACATTACTAATACTGGTTGTCGTACTGGACATTACTAATACTGGTTGTCGTACTGGACATTACCACTAGTGGTTGTTGTACAGGACATTACCACTACTGGTTGTCGTACTGGACATTACCACACTGGTTGTCGTACTGGACATTACTAATACTGGTTGTCGTACTGGACATTACTAATACTGGCTGTCGTACTGAACATTACTTATACTGGTTTTCGTACTGGACATTACCGCTACTGGTTGTCGTACTGGACATTACCACTACCACTATGAACACTACTAGTTATCTTGCTGGAAATTACTAAAAATTACTTATACTGATCTCTCTGGGCATTATTGCTACTAAAGAGCATCTTTCTGTCATTATTGATATTGAAGGGTATCTTACCAGGGCACTACTACTAATGGGCATTTAGCTGTGCATTATCAGTGCATGTTAGGCCTTGATGGCATTATCACAGCTTTGTAACTGGTATGGCTGAGTGGGCTTTATCACTGGCATATTAAAACTTGCTTGCATTATCACTGGTATAGACCAAAGTAGAAGAGGTGGGACACAGGCTGATATAATATGTGGTACACAGGCTACCATAATATATTGGGGCACAGGATGGTATAAAAGTGATACATGTCAACATAATTTGTCTATATATAATACATATTCGTCACTGATGTCGGAATAGGTTGACACTAGATTAAACACATAGACATAACATAAGAAAGGTACATTTTATGTGTTTAATGATTGTTTGTGTACTGAAGGCAGCCTCGGACTGGAGAAAAATAAGCCCGCGCTCGGTATATCCCACATTATATATGTTACCAGCTGCTTGGCAACAAGCCCGCGTTTGGTATATCCCATATTGCATGTGGTACCAGCTGCGTGGCAATATAAATGCCCATATATGTATACAAAACAGGAAGAAAATTGTCAGCGCTTATCCTTTAAACTGCATATCTGTGTGTGTCTAGCAAAATGAAAACATGAGGTATTAGTTCATATTTTGATCAAAAGACTTAAGCCTGCATGCCACGTCAAGGGTACCTCATTATATGCAGGTCCTACACTGACCTATATGCTTTAAACACTATTAAAATGCAGTTAAAATCAGATGCACTCACCTCCCAGGTATAGGGGTTTACATCTAGCAAAGGCTGGCTTGTGAGCCACACCCAAATGTGCCTTAAATAGACTTGATGGACAGCTGCTATGACAAAAAGGCAATATTTTGAAACATAACCAGAGAAAAATAAGCCTGCGCTCGGTATATCCCACGTTATATATGGTACCAGCTACTTGGCAACAAGCCCGCGCTCGGTATATCCCATATTGTATGTAGTACCAGCTGCATGGCAATATAAATGCCCATATATGTATACAAAACAGAAAGAAAATTGTCAGCGCTTATCCTTTAAACTGCATATCTGTGTGTGTCTAGCAAAATGACTATCCACCGATAGGCCCGGTGTGTTGAAGCTCCGCCCCCTCCGCTGTTAGGGCGGAGCTTACGTGGAACACCAACATCTACCGCTTTTTCTTTTCACCGCTGAGCCGGCTACGAGAGGATCACTGCTGCCTGTACTAATTGACGAAGATAAAGTACCTTATACTGCATGAAAAAGTTGAAGACACAGAGCCTGCTTTGTCTGCTAGCTGACCTTACCCTGTGTGCAGTGTCTGCAGAAGGTAAGAAAGTTCTGCAAAACTTTTTACCATTTTAATGTTTTGTTATATTTTATATACATTTTTTTTCTTCGCCATGTGACGTGCATATATGTGTAAAATGTGTATTTTTCTGCATTGCTGTGTATGTCTTTGAGCTGACCACAAGGTCCACTCAATGTTAGTTAGGATTTTTGGTGTTGTATGTTTTGTTTTTGCTTATCCTGTCTGCCCCATAATCATCATTAAGAAAACCATCTGAGAGCTAGTTAACCTTAACTTCTGGACTCTGTCTGTGTTTTCTGCATGCCTGATGTTGTGTGCTATGACTACTCCAAGAGACGGTGATCCTGTTATTCTTATCACAAAGGCTATTGAAGTGAGCTGTGTTGCTGTTTTGACACAGAGTGAAATCCAAATGCTGTTTGGGAGTTAAGAACTATTTCTTCATTTTAGAAAATATGATTAAGCTTAAATTATTTTTGCCTTCATTTTTGCCAACAGTAAACAAAGTTGGACCTTGCTATGGTGTATCGATCTTGAAGTTGCCGTTTCCAACCTAACCTCTGATAAGAGAAGTCCATACATGTACAGATAATGTTGGTCAGTTTGGTCAATTTCAAACAAAGTTAAAAAAAGGGTGCACATGCCCTCAATCTCAGTTATGAGATAAAACAATACATTTAACCACACACATACACCTCATCTCTCTACGCTTGCTCCCTTCTCTTTCTCCCTTCTGAATATCTGGCTGCGGAGCTTACGTGGAACACCAACATCTACCTCTTTTTCTTTTCACCGCTAATATACTCTGGCGTTACATATTTTATTTATAGAAATTAGTATATGATAAAATAAAGTAACTACGACGTGGAAGCAGTCCAAAGAAGATTTTTTATTTTTGCTTTTTTAAATAACAAATTACTACAGGACTGCTAAATCTACAGTGTCGCTGGAACAAGCAGTGATTGGCTTTGCAACTGTGAAAAATATTTACTTCAGGGAATTGTCATATACATGGTGTACACAGGCAAGGGTGTAACTCAGTGATGGGCTACCTTATACACTTCAGGGCAAGATGGGCAGCCCTCTCACCTACAAAAGGGTCGCACATTACCCTTAGGGGTATATTTACTAAACTGCGGATGTAAAAAAGTGGAGATGTTGCCTATAGCAACCAATCAGATTCTAGCTGTCATTTTGCAGAATGCTCTAAATAAATGAAATCTAGAATCTGATTGGTTGCTATAGGCAACATCTCCACTTTTCCAAACCAGCAGTTTAGTAAATATACCCCTTAATCTCAGTAATAAGTTAAAACAATACATTTCAACAAAGAAAGAGACACCTATCTGTAATAAAATATCAGCAGGCATTGTAAGAATGCTATGAAGATCAATGACGCAGGAAGGAGACAGCTCTATGACCGCCTGTGGCCCCTCGCTAGTGTAACTATAGCCGTGGTAGCCTATGCAGCTACCATGGGACCCAGCAGTAAAGGTGTCTAGGTCACAGTGTTAGCTAACCTGTGACACTCCAGGTGTTGTGAAACTACAAGTCCCAGCATACCCATCCAGCAATAAGCTGCTATGTATTGGCAAAGCATGCTGGGACTTGTAGTTTCACAACACCTGGAGTGTCACAGGTTAGCCAACACTGGTCTAGGACCACAACACCTGGAGTGCCACAAGCAAGCCAAGTCTGGTCTAGTGGGATAATCCCAATTTTTGGTGACTGTTCTGCCCAATCTAAGGGGCAGATCAAGACTGTGTATTCTTTATACACACACTGCATTATTTATATACTACACTATGGTGCTAGCTGTTCTTCGTGGGCTGACCACTCCCCCTCTAGTATCTGGTCCCGCCTCTATGATGGCTGGCCACACCCCCTCTGGTAAGCCCCTAACGTTGCAGTCCCCCGGTGGGCCCTTCATGTCCCAGTCCGACACTGACTGGAGGGCCCATATATAAGGTCTGCACTGCAGTCCTCCACTGTGGAAAAGTATATGTTTTATTATAAGGGCACAGTCGTGCTCTTATATTAAGGTTGCATCCAATAAATTACATTCTGCCATTAGAAATCTGTGAGAGGGGGGGGGATGGTGTTTGAGGGGCTACATTTTAAAAAGTATTAAAGCTATTAAACTGAAATTTGGCATGCAAATGAAGAACCATCCATATGTGCCACATGCCAAATTTCAGGAAAAAAAGAATACAAAATGCAAATTAGGAATAATCTAAATTTCAAAATCTTGCCGTTTTTTTCCACTTCCAGTTTTGCAAAAGTGACAGTTTTTCAGGTTTTTTTGGGGAGAGCGTAACTCCGTGTACATGAGGTCTAAAGACCTGGGGTTTGTTTTATAAGAAAGCTATTAGGGCTGAGGAGTGCCTTTGAGGGTTTAAAATTTTGAGAATGTTATAGTTTTTTTTACAATTTGGTAAAATATGCCCCATTTTAGAGGTGTGTGCTGAGTGTAGTCAGACTGGCTTCACTTGAGAGCACAAACATGGCTGAGTCTCTGGCTAAGGGATTTTCATCTCTTAGCTGAAGAAATTACACATATTTCCTAGCCACAGGGGGCTGGTTAGTGTTTTCGGGATATGGAGGGGCACCCTGTAGTACTATTAGCCCAGGCACTGCTCTCAATTGAGAGTTTAATCTCTCCCTGAGGCAGCTGTTAGTGAATCCATTGTAAACCTCCTGCCCCTCAGTGACATCAGTTACTTTATTCAAAAGTGCTTTGCGGTACTTGTACTGATCACGGGGTGCCGCCGCTGTTTTTCCATCTCACACTAGTCACACTGACGTCAGTGATCATGTGATAGTCTGTCCGGCGGCGCCTCTGAGTTCTCCCCTCCCCTCTCAGCATGCATCGCGAGGAGCAGCTAGAGGAAGAAAAGGTAAGTAACATTTAATTAATTATTCTTTTATCTGGTGTGCTGGGGGGGGGCTGGGGGCGGGTGGGGAGCGAACGGCGGCGCGTTATTTTGCCTAGGGCGCCGTGAACCCTAGCACCGGTGCTGGATGTGAGGTATCTGGACATTAGCATCTGACATGTCCCTCTTTACAAGTGACATGTACTGGAGAGAGGCTGCTGATATTCTATACACACCCACTTCTCATTGTCTGCTGTGGGCTGTGTTTTACTCATTGGTTCGTCAGCAGAATGTAGTGTTTTCACACACACTGCTCCTTCCCAGTGTTGTACTGTACTGCTGTGTGAGAACGCTGCTGTTGAAACCATGGAGGGGTAACTCACAGCTGATCTGACAGTTTGTTTCATCACTTCCTGTCTTGGAGGACTTTTCTGTCAGAATCTCATTAAAAGTATGTCTGCTTTCACTGGTAACCAGCATCAACTAGGACTCAAGTTTAAGGACTGGGGAGGTGATTACAGTGCTGCAGGTGCTGGTGGGAAGCACATAAGCACAATGTGGTACATACTGCACCACATTGCTTACTGCCAGAACATGCATGCATACATACTGCACGCCACCACTGACTGCCAGAACATGCATGCATACATACTGCACGCCGCCACTGACTGCCAGAACATGCATACATACTGCACCCCACCACTGTCTGTCACAACATACATACTGCAACCTAAAAACTAAGATAAACTAAGAAAATGTACTACTACTGTATGTGTGTATTCCAGTGAACACACAAATCTGTGAATAAGAAGCTCCACCATTTTGTGAGTGACAGCAATCTCACTCCATGATAGTGCTGAATCTCCAGCTAACCACAGGATGTGATGGCATACTATGTCTGTATTGCTCAAGTAACACGTCCATTAAGGTTTCTGCCTTAATCGTCGTAATTTCATTGCTTTTTGCAGTTGGAGTTGAAGGGGCATATTCAATTGTTTAGTTCTCGCGGCGCGTAAAAACTATTACCGTTAATACGGTAATAGTTAGCTGGATTTCCGTAATAACTGTTTTTCCACGCACGATTACCGTAATAACGGTAATCGTGCGCGGACCGCGAGATTTTCGGCGTTTCCGCCGAGAATTGAATATGCCCCGAAGAGTTTCAATCGTTTTCTTACATTGTAGATTGTGTATAAGGAACCTTAATTGGACATGTTAAACCGTAAGGTTTTTTGCCTATGGAATATAAATATATGTTTGCCTGCATAATGCTTTCACAATAAAAAAAACAACATTTAAATTAGTATTCTGCCAAAAGAAAGTGATTTCCACTAGTAGTTAAAAATGATTTATGTTATCTGGTCGCAAAATGATGAAGTACCCCAAATCATGAAGGGGTTAAACTTCTCCCTGGTTGTTTGTTTAGCTTAAAGGGAACCTGTCACTTTATGGATAACGTGCGTTTGCACTATGTATTTTATAAAAATTCCGATTTGGGGGGAGTGATTTGACTCCCTCCATCCATGGCTGCAAATACATTGACTTAGCTTGACAGTCAGCATGCAATGTTATGCTCATGCCCAGGTGGTTTCCATCAGATAGTTCCTGTGATGTAGAATGGAAGTCGCCCAGGAGCTGCCATAACACTGAATGCTGCCTGTCTGACTCAAGTTGAGTGAAGGGATTTGCACTCAGTGTATAAAGTTTCTATCCTCTATTCCTGGTGGAAATAGCATAACAAACTCTGTTTTGTTTTTGCACATACATCGTACAAAAGATACTATTTAGATAAAAAAATTGGAGGTTTTCTTTAATATAGCTGAACATGTTACTGTCCTTATGATTGATCTCAATAGCTTGCTCACTAATTGTTTGGAGGACTAATAAGAACTTCTTACTCATCTTAAAACAGTTCCCTACAGCTCCTCCCTTAACGGTTTCTCAAGCTTATTATAGCTGCTTCCACCTTTTTTAAAATGACTGGGGGTGCTCACATTACCCTCTATATGATTGAAAAATGACATATATAAACATGGTTAGTGGTTGAAGCAACTATCAGGGTACTCAAACACCCAAAGTATCCTGAAATATGGCTCCTATAGCCGCTATTACATGACTGTTCTAAAACACTACTCCTCTGAGTTAACGCCAGGACCGATGGCTGCACCTGTACTGCCTTTGCAGCTATTCTCTTGAAGTCATACATTCAGTGTTACTATAATTGCTCCCTGCAGCGCTTCATCTAACCGCTCTTAGAACACCACACCTAACTTATCCTATAACTGCTTCTCTGATAGTAACTGCCTCTGGAGGGTTAAACAGCCCCCCTTGTCTGGATGCACAAATCGATGAACGGAATCAAGCCATTAAAATGTGCAGTTTTTGTTTATTGGAATGAAGTAATTAAATGGTTGGGTAAGGACAGGCCATACCTTCTTCTGATGAAAACTATTGATTTCTTGCCACGATTTTATAAGTGACACTGTTTTTGATTACTCTTGACAAACCTCCTTAGAGTGTTAATTAAATTGGCCGCAGATGAGCAGGTGTGGGAAATCATTATATCTCTCAGTCCACACTCACTCGCTTCATATTTTGCTGTCTTGCATAATGAACAAGGGTCCGGGAGACACGCACGCAAAGCAATATCTTTATCAGCAAAATGAACATTGAAGTTTGTTTTAATATCTTCTTCCATACACAATGATTTTTAATCCCCTTGGAATATTTTCACATATATGGTCTCATTGTTACTTATTTTCTGGAAGAAATATTTGTTTGTATTATAAATAAAACTTGCATAGTTTAATAATAATTTAAAGGCAACCTGTATGTTTACTCAGTAAGATTATATAGCCTTTGTGTTTGAGAGATGCTTCATGTATAATATGTCCTTCTTTACTTAGAATGACTGTGAAGCCCTATTGGGTGACTCTGCTTGGCTACTATAGCTTCCTTATAGACCACCTGCTGAAGGAACACTAACACTTTCTTCATGTGCTTGTGATTTTTTTTCTATTTTATACAGAAAATGCAGTACAAACTCATCATTTATAAGGATTTTCATATAATGTCATTCAGACTAAAGCATTTTTGTGATGCAACAAATGCGGATTTCTTACTGATTTCAAAGACACAGGGCCTCATGTAGAGTTGGGCGCAAATCCATTTTATTTGCATAAAATACGCATTTCCCTACAATGCATGCCCAAGTCCCTATGTATTTAGTGTATTCTTTAGAGAGTTTGTCTGTTGCGGGAGATCAACCCATGGTACAAGATACATACTGATGATCATCAGAATGGAAATTGAAGTGTGTGGTTAAAAAAAAGTAAACAGCGTGCCCCCCAAAACTAGCAGCTGATACCACAAGTTGTATGAATTAAGTATGTTGTATCAATGCAGTTTATTGCAACTAAATCACTTGTGAATTTCTAACCAATCAGTGCGGCTTTACTGCGTTCTCACCAATCAGAGAGAAACCGCTCTGATTAGAATGATTATCTCAAAGCATGTTATTTGAAATGCGTTTTTTTATCTTATCCCTTTGGAAAGCAAGCCTAGAAGAAAGTAGAGGACCTTTCCTCAATCTAGGTGAGCAATAAAGGGATCAAAGAGGATAGGGGTCCGGGGAATTTTTTTTCAATAAAGGTGTTTTTAATGGTGTGGGTTTTTTTTAAATCTTCTAGTGTTTTTGTTACAGGTGAACTACAGGCCTCACCATGAGTATACTCTTGTAGTGTCAACATACTCTAACACTTTAGGCATCATGTAGCTTGCTGGGATCTGTAATTCTCCATCAAAAAGCCCCACTTCAATCTAGTTTTAAACCATTTCATTACCCCACACCCACTGCATCAGCGGTGTGGGAAAAACCCTAGTGCTTTTAGCACAGAACTGTTTTTCTCAAGGGAATGGGGTAGGGTGTCTTACTTCCCTCTAGGGAATTCAACCCTGTGCTCAACAGGTTATGGCTGGTTGACATTATGGAAGAGGGACCCCACGCTGCAGATTAACCTGATATAATGTTGCTAACCCAGCCTGTCATAGCCTAATGCTGGAAGCAGCAAAATCAGAGAGAACAAACAAGTTGTGAGCACTAGTAGTGAATGCACTTTATTTTAGAAGTAAATTGCATCCAACTCTACACCAGGCCCGTACTCTCTTTGGACAAAATTCTCAGTGTACCTGTGTCAAAAATGCTGAATGCTCAATTTGGCTGCTATTAATTTGCAGTTGTTCATTTTACTCAATTTTTTACCAGGTTTTCATGTGAGCAAACTGCAGCAATCTGCATGAACAACTTTAATGTGTGCTAAAATAGTAGTCCACAGTCATGTCTATGTTCTAATAGTTACATTTGGCTTCCAGTGATTTTACAGTGCAAGTACAAAGGTGGCACTATCCTAAAAATAATACAATTATAGGCAGCTTATTCTAATGCATCTTAGGACTGAGAATTGGCCCCAAACAGGCATTTGCACAAAGTTAGACCCAAATCTGTCCAAACAGCTGCCTCTTTTGTCGGTTACTTATTCCAGTGACAAAAAGGGGCACATCTATGCAAGTGATCGTAACCTGGGGAGGGCTGGCAAATTTTAACCTGGGGAGCAAGACTCGACTCAACAGCATAATAGGAACATTTTACAGGAAAACAAATGCAGGTGGCCCGGTGACACAGCCCAAGGTAGCCCACTATGGGACCGGCTCGGGGCCAGATGTCCCCTGCCCCAAGCCCAGCCTGCCCCTGTCGTAACCACAGAGGTAGATAGCATAATTTTGAATTTTTGCAGTCAGCATCAAAAAACCTTACCCAGATAGAGTAGGCAATGTTTTTCAATAGCTGACCATTTTGTGGAAAAATGTATACCATCTTATTAATGGTTTTATATACAGTCATGGCCAAAAGTTTTAAGGATGACACAAGTATTGGCTTTCATAAAGTTTGCTGCTTCAGTGTTTTTAGAACTGTTTGCCAGATGTTCCTATGGTATACTGAAATAAAATTGCAAGCATTTCATAGGGTTCAAAGGCTTTTATTAACAATTACATTAAGTTTATGCAAAGAGTCAATATTTACAGTGTTGACCCTTTTTTTGAAGACCTCTGCAATTCACCCTGGCACATGCTGTCAATCAACTTCTGGGCCACATACTGACTGATGTCCACCCATTCTTGCCTAATCAATGCTTGGAGTTTGCCAGAATTTGTGGGTTTTTGTTTGTCCACCTGTCTCTTGAGGATTGACCGCAAGTTCTCAATGGGATTAAGGTCTGTGGAGTTTCCTAGCCATGGACCCAAAATTTCAATGTTTTGATCCCCGAGCAACTCAGTTACCACTTTTGCCTTAATGCAAGTTGCTCCATCATGCTGGAAATCTCGTCACCAAACTGTTCTTGGATGGTTGGGAGAAGTTGCTCTTGGAGGATGTTTTGGTACCATTCTTTATTCATGGCTGTGTTCCTAGGCAGAATTGTGAGTGAGTCCACTCCCTTGGCTGAGAAGCAACCCCACACATGAATGATCTCAGGATGCTTTACTGTTGGCATGACACATGACTGATAATAGCGCTCACCTTTCCTTCTCTGGACAAGCGTTTTTCCAGATGCCCCAAACAATCTGAAAGGAGATTCATCAGAGAAAATGTCTTTACCCCAGTCCTCAGCAGTCCAATCCCTGTACCTTTTGCAGAATATCAGTCTGTCCCTGATGTTTTTCCTGGAAAGACGTGGCTTCTTTGCTGGCCTTCTTAACACCAGGCCATCCTCCAAAATTCTTTGCCTTACTATGTGTGCAGATGCACTTACACCTCCCTTCTGCCATTCCTGAGTAAGTTCTGCACTGGTGGTGCCCCGATCCCACAGCTGAATCAACTTTAGGAGACAGTCCTGGTGCTTGCTGGACGTTCTTGGGCGCCCTGAAGCTTTCTTCACAACTATTGAACCTCTCCCCTTGAAGTTCTTGATGATCCGATAAATGGTTGATTTAGGTGCAATCTTACTAGCAGCAATATCCTTGCCTGTGAAGCCCTTTTTGTGCAAAGCAATGATGACTGCACATGTTTCCTTGGAGATAACCATGGTTAACAGAAAAGGAACAATGATTTCAAGCACCATCCTCCTTTTAAAGCTTCCAGTCTGTTATTTTAACTCAATCAGCATGACAGAGTGATCTCCAGCCTTGTCCTCATCAACACTCTCACCTGTGTTAATGAGAGAATCACTGACCTGATATAGGCTGGTCCTTTCATGGCACTTCTGAAATGCAGCGGAAATGTTGTTTTTGGGAAGTTCATTGTCATGGCAAAAAAAGCACTTAGAAATTAATTGCATCTGATCACTTTTCATGACATTCTGGAGTATATTGGTGATGGTTTAGAGAGTAAAGTTTCTATTTTTGCAGATGACACTAAACTCTGTAAGGTAATAAAATCAGAGCAAGATATAGCTTCTCTACAGAGGGACTTAAATAAACTGGAGGATTGGGCAGCCACATGGAATATGAGGTTTAACACAGATAAATGTAAGGTTATGCATTCAGGGATCAAAAACAAGAACGCAATCTATAAATGAAATGGAATTAATTTAGGAGAATCTATAATGGAAAAGGATTTGGGAGTGCTCGTAGACAGTAGACTTAGCAATAGTGCTCAATGTCAAGCAGCAGCTGCAAGGGCAAACAAAGTTTTGGCATGCATAAAAAGGGGCATAGATGCAAGGGAAGACAGTGTAATTTTGCCACTGTATAAATCGTTGGTAAGACCTCATCTTGAATATGCAGTACAGTTCTGGGCACCACTCTATAAAAAAGATAATTTAGAACTAGAAAGGGTTCAGAGAAAGGCAACAAAATTGATAAAGGGTATGGAGTCATTAAGTTATGAGGAAAGGTTAGCCAGTTTAGGCATGTTTACTTTAGAAAAGAGGCGTCTAAGGGGAGATATGATTACTATGTACAAATACATAAGGGGTCAATACAGAGAGCTTTCATGGGAACTTTTTACCCCAAGGACCATACATAGGACACGTGGTCATCCTCTAAGGTTAGAGGAGAGGAAATTTCACAACCAGCAAAGGAAGGGGTTCTTTACAGTAAGGACAGTCAAGATATGGAATTCATTGCCAGAGAAGGTTGTGATGGCAGATTCAATAGATATGTTTAAGAAAGGGTTAGACAAATTTTTAGCGGAAAGGTGTATCCAGGGATACGACCGTTAATTTAAAATGAAGGATAGTAGTGGATATAGGGTAAAAATAGGGCTGCAATATTGAGTCTGGGGGGATTTTCACAATTGAAACAGATTGGCGGTTGCTTACTCTGGATTAATTTCAAATATAAGTGCAGAATTGCAGGAGATCCAAAATAGGTTGAACTTGATGGACTGGTGTCTTTTTTCAACCTCATCAACTATGTTACTATGTTACTATGTTACTATGTATATGCAAATTGCCATTTTAAAAACTGAGGCAGCAGAAAAATAATATTTGTGTCATTCTCAAAACTTTTGGCCATGACTGTACACTTTTTTGTAAAGATAAACTTGTGTAATTGAGTAACAACACTCAATGGTAAACCAGAATGCACTCATACATACATATTAGAATTGAGTTTCCTTGCAAAGGAAATGTATTAATGAGAGACATACAGCAACAATAGGCAAAGTGCTGAAATTAGGAAGGTGCAGTACTTTAAGTTGTGGACATGGTTATAAGTGACACACAGATTGCAGAAATGCTTCTGTTTTAAGTCCAACTTGGATTTTAAAGTTTTATAGAGATGAATTTTTACTCAGGATTAATGGAATAAAGGTCCATAGGATACGGACGGCTTTTAGCTGGTTCTGCAGACTTTTGATCCCAAACTAGTGCATCTTTTAATTTGAATTATTCATAAATGTGTTTTGTTAGCACACTATATTGTATATGGAAATATTGCTTCCTGATGATCCTATCTACTTTAATTACACAAATCCACTTTCTTACATGGTGTAATGCTTCTTCCGCATTAGCCCTTTGTTACTGAAACATATCAATCATTCATATTTGTTTTCATTCATACATCCCACCATACGTTCCTAAACTAACCTCCTGTATTTAAACAATGATTAGAAGGTTCAGTAACACTGAAGATGAAGTGTAAGCTTTTATACAAGTTGTGCAATGCACTTCTCGTGTTGATAGTATACGAGTCCAACAGTATGTCCTTCTAAAGGAGAACAAACTAATTCAACGATCAACTGCAGTTTCTGCCACTAGAGGGAGACCACTCATAACATAATGAAAACAAACAGTGTACTTTACCTTTCTATAATATATTTTCTGCAAAAAATATTTAGATAATTTAAATGTTTTATCCCAGTATATGTAAATTACACACTTAAAATGCTTCGCTTACCTTTTATATCTCAGTTAAAGTCCTTTCTCTGTGCTACGTTCATGGTTGCACCAGCTCCTGAACTCAAGAATGTAAGCTCTGTGGTAAGTAGGCCCCATCCTGATGCTTGAGTAATGCTGCACCAATACAAGAGCACAGGGGGGCAGGTGGGTATCTTCATTCGGCCCAAGAGATGTAAGAAAAGGTTGTGTTGGGGAAGGCTTCTGTCAATGTGCCAGTGTCTCCATATCCTGTCCCAGAGGCGGAACTAGTGTGCTGCAGGGAACTGGGGCCCAGAGCTTGCTAATTCCCCGTGCAGAGGGCACCATTATTCCCTTGGGCCCGGTGCACTGCACCTGCTGCACCAATGGTAGTTCCGCCACTGTCCTGTCCTGTCATAGTCATGGAACTCCTCAGTGACTATAAATATTCTTAGAATTGACGGTAGGGTGTACATTGTCTTTTATCTAACTACATCAGAGTGAGTATAACAAAACAAAAAACAAAGACAGGACTTAAGAATAACTATGCATACTTTATATAAATCAGTCAATATTTCTTTATAACAATTGTCAAAAACTGAAACACAAGACTTAGCTGTTCTTCACTGTGGAGCACTATTTTTGGGGTCTTGATGTCTTTTTTTGTAGACAGCTGTGTTGTTGTCCCACTGAAGTCCTGGATCCGTTGGATGTCGTTAGGAGACATACAACATATACTTGTATGGAGGCTGGGGAGAAAGAGTAAAATTAGTCAAAGCAGAGCAAGTGTAATAATGAGTGGTGCAATTGAGAACAGAGGGTGTAAAAGGAGAATAGTGAGTGTTATGGAGAAGGGAATGCAAACAGTGGTGTAGATGGAACGAACATACTAAATATCCCTAAATCTATAGTCCATCTAAGATATCTTAGTGCTAAGTTCCAAATAGACAGACTCATAAGAAATGCATTCCTACAGTAACAGGTGTTGATTTAGCCATTGATAGCAACTTGCTGTAGTCACTAACTCAGTCCTGATAACAATCAATGGGGTATATTTATTAAAGACCGCATTTTAGCATGATCCCTTTCAATCATTACTGCAAAGATAAGGATTGAAAGATTGTGTGTATTATTAAAAGACTTCCACAGGAACAGCAGTCACAAACCACTGCTGTTCCTGCGAAGACCTGTATACTATCTTTTCTATGGTCACTATCACAAAGTGACCACCTTTGTGATAGTGACCGGAGGGGAGAGCAGTAAGATGCAGTGAGGGATCCGAAGATCTCTCTACCGCAATGCTCTCCCCATAGAGCAGTGCTGAAAAATTACACAAATGATAATGTACATTACGGTATATGTAATTGCCTTTTCATTACTTATTAAATTGAGGTAAATTGCAGTCCCCATAGACATCTATGGGTACTGCTCTGTAATTCGAACAAAATGCAAAGCAGCAGATATCTATGATATCTGCTATGATGCAATGTTAATACATTTGCATTAATCTTAGATTTGTGTTTGTAAAAGTGCCGTTTTCGGGGAATTTACATGAAAATAAGGATTAATAAATAGACCCACAACACGTGGCGTGTAAAAGTGAAAGCTCCCTATCTGAGGCCTGGCAGGCTATTTCACAACTTCCACCTTGAAGTACAAATGGGCTTCCTGCCTATAGAGGCACAATCAGGGCTAAATCAGGTTTCATCTGTCTGTGTGGACTTCATGGGAGATGTTATTTGTCTCAATTGTGTTCTATCTGTGTAAGATAAGGTATGTGAAGGCCTTTACGGGTGGTAAGCTGCATTCAAAATGATGATTGGGGGCAGGGGCAGGCTGGGGGGCAAGGGTTGCATCTGCCCCCAGAACCGTTCCCAGAATTTTTTTTTCCTTTAAAATGTTCTTAATAGGCTGCTGAGTCGAATCTAGCCACATGGGCAAAATTTTGCCAGCCCTCTCCTGATTGAGAGAGGGGGGTTTGGACACAACATTTACTAGGACAGGGTTCGCTATCTTGGGAGTGAAAAGAGAACTGTAATATGCTCAGTACAAAAGAAACACTGATGAACTGGAGAGGTCGTCAGAAAGCCAGAACCTGGTCACTACTGCAAAAATACATATTATGTTGCAGAGATGTCTAGTCGTAAGCTCATGTTCCTAGAAGCAGCCCTGGATTTGTAGAAAGGGGACATATGCTAAGGTTTAGTGTTGCAAAGTTGCTGGAATGGCAGACTGCTCCTTGTTTCATTATCTTACCAAATTTTCTGATCAAAGATAGTAATTAAACTTGTGAATTTTATTTTTCATTATTGCTTCTTTTATATGTTTTTATACTTTTTCTGGGTGTGGAGGAGCATGTGTGTTTGGGCACATATGGCTGCCAGCATATACATTCCATGATCTTGTTTAACTATGGGTTAGAATACATTGGTTTCTTTAATACACATAAGATATGTTGGAATCAGGGTCATGGAACTATGTGGAACGGGTGGGACAGGGTGGCACAGCGGATGCAGCCCAAGAGCAAAACATGTAAATCTGGGCAATAGTGGGAGTTTTTCTCCTGGGCCTGTTTCCTAAAAGGTTGTTCAGACAGTGGACTATCACACCTGGACCTGTTACCAGTGTGTTCAAAAGGACCTCAAGATTATAGTGGCCCTAATAAAAATAAAATGCATATAGTACACAGTGGCGGATCCAGGGGGGGGCGATCGGGGCGATCGCCCCCCCCCCCCCAGCAGACACTAGCTGCCGACGGCTGCACAGTATGTGCAGGTCCGTCCAGCCGTGACAGGCAGGGACAGTGTGCTGCCCGGCTGCTCTGACTGTGTTTAAAACACAATCAGAGCAGTCGGGCAGCACACTGTCCCTGCCTGTCACGGCTGGACGGACCTGCACATAGTGTGCAGCCGTCGGCAGCCTAAGATGTTAGAAAGGGGCGGGGCCTAAATCGCCCCCCCCCCCCCATAAATCGCCCCGGGTACAGCATTTTTCTAGATCCGCCCCTGATAGTACATACTAGAATTGTGTTACGTTTATTTTGATTTCCAGCCATTCCTTGAAATAGATGCCACACTTACTATAGAAGGAATAAAATTATTTTCTTATTCCCTTTTCCCTTATCTGTACATTCCCTAAAAGCTTAGAGCTTTTGGTGCACCAATAAGTATGTATGCTTGTTGGACCAACTTCCTTAATTCATTGTATTTCAGACTACAGATGAACTGACTGCAGTAATATACATTAAGAAGCATTCTGTGTTGCAGCCCCCTGTGCTTTCCCTAAGATGCCATCTGATATTTCAAGCTCCTCCCAAGCCAGGTACAGGGGCTTTACGAGATAGGATTCCCATTCAAAAACTATTAGGGAGGTTTTGCTTCCCATAAAAATAGCTATAGGGATATTTTAGATATTTAGAATCCAAAAATGTTAGAACAGAAAGGCAATTGTCCCAGGTACTCTCATTCACATTGTTCATAAATGTTCCTTTAGTCAATTTAGTATTGCATAACATTACTCCTGCGTGTGTCTGCTTTGCTGCATGACTGCTTGTATTCACATTATTTCTATTTAACGCATGATTTCCTCCTGAATTTTGTTGAGTTAGTAAATATATCAACGATCAGTGATTAAATTGTGTCTTGACATTTTTAGGCACTGAAGACTCAAAAGAACATGTTGCTCTGATGAAATGTCATATTGTACCTGTCTACTTTGATAAGTACAGTGCATTCTTGAAAGAATTCTATAGTTAATGTATTAATAAATTTATAAAATTTAGATTACGCTCTTTTAACAGAAGCTTTGTAATAGGTTTGACTTCAGTTCCTTTAGTGCCTGTGAAAAGCCTTACATTCCAGATTGCTAGTTTTTAAAGAGTCACTCTAGTAATGCATACTAGCTGAATTTGGTCAGCAAAGATAGCTCTATCTCCTTCATCAGTAATTAGTGATGTCACACTCCAGCTTTCCCCAGATGAAGTGCTGAAATTCCTGGCACTGGGGCACTTAGGCTGGAGAGGCTCGCCTATAACATCTTGGAGCTACTTTAACCTGCCAAATTCATTCATAAAGCCTGGCTGTAGAGATTCTCAGCACTAACATGGGAAAGGAGGATCTTTGTTGGATCTAGATTTGTGACTTCTGCTGATAGGTACAGTTTAAAAGTGTTTTATCTATTAAGTAATATAGTATAAGAACAGTTCTTGGAACAAATTTTTTAAATTTGGTAATTGATGCGATAGAATTTTGAATCACTTCCTATTAGCTGCAGAGGATTGAGCCATGCACATTAGTGCATCCTGTATGTATGCTACTAAATGAGGATAAGAAACTCGCATTGTCTCCCAATCATGCTATAGCGGATGAACAAGGTAAAGCCGACTGCGCTGTTAGGTTCCATCCAAACTGACCATTAGAGCAACTGCACCTGTATACTCATGATAGTTGATCCCTAAGTAAAATACATGGTTACAGTTTCTATAAGAGATATAAGTGCCAACACCACAGCCGAAAAATTTTTCCTTTTGGTTTGTCAGGGGTTGGGCAGTGAACAGTAGAAACCTCTCAGGACAATAGAAGGTAGTGGAGAAATGGTGAACAAAAAAATCCCCCGTGTGCAAGTTAAGGGTCCAGGTACATTTATAACGTGACCAAGTGGAGTTTATGTGTGTGCTTTGAAGGAAGGTTGGGGGTTCATCTTATACAGGAAATCTCGTTCCCTGGCTGAATTCCTTCACTATAAATTCATCCTCTCCTCTTTCTGCTCCGCCCTCTCCCTCGCTAAACAATACTTTTTCAAGTCCCTCATTTCTTCTCAGTCCTCCAACCCCCGCCGCCTCTTTGCCACCTTCAACTCCCTCCTCTCTCCCCCCCCCTCCTGTCCCGCCCTCCCTCTCCGCTACTGACTTTGCCACCTTTTTCTCCACCAAAATTAAGGCCATTAGACTGTATACCTCCTCCTCCCCCTCTCCCGCCACCCTCATCGCCTCACCTCCCTCCAACAACCAACTCTGGAGCTCCTTTCGTCCCACAACTGGGGAAGAAGTTCGCTCCCTTATCCTTTCCTCTCCTCCCTCTACCTGTCCTCTCTATCCCATCCCCTCCCACCTCCTTCGCTCTCTTTCTCCCACTGTCTGCTCTTACCTCGCACACCTCTTCAACTTATCTCTCTCCTCCGGTGTAGTCCCCTCCTCCTTTAAACACGCCCTAATCTCTCCCATCCTTAAAAAACCCAATCTCGACCCCACCTCTCTCGCTAATTATCGCCATATCTCACATCTCCCCTATGCCTCCAAATTACTTGAGCGGATTTTCTGCAGCCGCCTCGCCAGTCACCTCTCTGACTTTTCCCTCCTTGACCCCCTCCAGTCCGGCTACGTCCTCTCCACTCCACCGAAACTGCCCTGGCCAAGGTTACTAACGACCTCCTGTCGGCCAAATCCATGGGTCATTTCTCCCTTCTTATCATCCTCGACCTCCCAGCAGCCTTTGACACTGTGGACCACCCCCTCCTGCTGAAAACTCTTCTCTCTCTCGGCCTCTTCGGATCTGTCCATACCTGGTTCACCTCTTAGCTCGCTAACCGCTCCTTCTCTGTATCCACATCAGGCTCTTCCTCCCGCTCCTACCCTCTCCCTGTTGGTGTCCCGCAGGCCTCTGTTCCTGTCCCTCTACTCTTTTCGCTCTACACTTCCTCCCTTGGTGCTCTCATCTCCTCCTTCGGTCTTCAGTATCACCTGTATGCTGACGACATTCAACTCTACATCTCTTCTCCTGACCTTTCTTCCGCCGTCCTCTATCGCGTGTCTGACTGCCTCACCGCCATCTCCTCCTGGATGTCCGAGCGTTTTCTCAAAATCAATATCTCTAAAATGGAACTCATTGTCTTTCCTCTGCCCAGACTGCCTTCTCACCACGACCTCTCTATTGTCGTCAACAACACCACCATCTCCTCTGTCACCCAACTCCGCTGCCTGGGGGTCACCCTCGACTCCTCTCTCTCTTTCGCCCCCCACATTTAATCACTTGCCCAAGCCTGTCGCTTCCAACTACGCAACATTGCCCGCATCCGTCCCTTTCTCTCTCAGGATGCCACCAAGACCATCATACACGCACTCATCATCTCCCGCCTGGATTACTGCCACCTCCTCCTCACCGGCCTCCCCCACTCCCATCTCTCCCCCCTCCGCTCTGTACTTAACGCGGCCGCTAGACTCATCTTCCTCTCAGGCCGCTCCTCATCTGCCTCCCCTCTCTGTCTCGCCCTACACTGGCTTCCCTTCCCCTACAGAATCCTTTTCAAACTCCTCACCACCACTTACAAGGCTCTCTCTAACTCTACTGCCCCTTATATGTCTAACCTCCTCTCCATTCACACTCCTGCTCGCTCCCTGCGCTCAGCCAATGATCTCCGCCTCTCCTTCCCTCTTATCACCTCTTCCCACTCCAGAATCCAAGACTTTTCCCGTGCAGCCCCCCTTCACTGGAATGACCTCCCTCGTTCCATCCGCCTCTCTCCGACTCTGTGCTCCTTCAAACGTGCACTAAAAACCCACCTCTTCCTTAAAGCCTACCAACCATCCGTATAACCCCTTCACCTCCTCCACTCGCTCACTCACTTGCCTCATCTGGCTCCCCTTGTGTCTGTTCTGTTTTCCCTCCCTTAGGATGTAAGCTCAAATGAGCAGGGCCCTCTTCCCTTCTGTCTCCCTCCCTGTTCTTCTGCTCCGTGTTTATTGCTTTACCTGCCTGGAGTTCTGAAGTACTGGGATTTTTGTTTATTGTTTTGTACTGTCTCACCCTGTATAGTGTACTGTTTGTATGGTGTACGGCGCTGCGGAAATCTTGTGGCGCCTAACAAATAAAGGATAATAATAATAATAATAATACAGGAGGTTAAGGGGAACATTTTCATGGATTGTAATTATAATGTAGTGCTATACATTGAGGGGATAATAATACAAACAGATTGTGTGCAATTACATGAAACATAGATAAAGAAAGCGCTGCTCAAACTAATTTACAATCTAAAGGGTGTGGGGAAATTTTGATACAGAAGCTAGCATAATGTCAGGCGCCGCCCCCGCACACTCGCCAGCGGGCGGGGATGGACACATTCCCTCCTTCTCTGCTAAGCAACGGGACGCTACTTCCGGACTAATAGGAAGCTCGGGCGCATGTGCTCAAACATCATGTCTTCATTTCTAGTCAACAGGCAGCATTTCCTGTTGGAGGTCAGATCAGCTGACCGCCGACCCCACGTCCACCAATGAGTAAGGGGCAGCATGTGTATAAATCAGACTCTGGCACCACTAGGGTGCCAGAGTATCTAGTTTCTAGTTCTTAGGCTCCTGTATTGCTATATTTTGCTCTGCAGTCTACTCGGATTTGACCCAGCTTTGCCTGACCACCCTTTTTGGATTCTCCCTTGGACTCATCCTGATTTCCTGCTTTGACCTCTGGCTTCCTGACGATTCCTTTGCTTTATCCTTCGGTACCTTATCTAGCCTGCTCAGTTTTGAGCTTGGGTTGCACGACTACGATAGTTCACCCCAACCTCGCTGGTAGCTACCTGGGAGGGCCACGACATGCATGTGTTACCAGCTAAACCCAAATCTCCTCGCGGGGATCCCTGGTGAAGACTTGAGATGTGTTTAGACTCCGCGCCTCCCAACATAGCAGCGCAAATAGTGTCAGGTAAGACCATCAGAACAACCCAGCTTGTGACACATAATAACAATTGTAGCTGCTGGTGTTAAAGGTATGTGTGTCTACGTCATCACAGAAGAAATACCAGCCACCAACCTTAAAGGAGCAATTGGTGACTGGCCTTTTGTGTGGTTAACAGTGGTGTGGTATGGCTGGAATGAGAAAAAGCAATAGATGGTAGAGAATTGAAAGATTTAGCTGTTGTAGAAATCTTATGACAGCTGCTGGCAACCATGAACAGATATCACAATTTACATTAGCCAAATTTTCTTCCTGTTCTGGTTATAGAGGTGGATTCCATTTTTGTGCTGCATAGGCATTTTTGGGGTTATCCGAGTAACTGTGTGCCTTTTAAACTTGTTTGGCATCATGCTCACTGCAGGACACAGAGCCGGAAAACTTGTTACCTTTGTTCAAAAGTTCTAGCGGTAGCGGTTGCCACTCAATGACCTAGTATTCAAGTAGATCTTCAAAACAACTATGTTTCTGTGATGACACTCCTTGGGACTACTTTGCAATTTCCCACTGCTTTCACAAATTTTAAATGCTTTTATATCTGGGATGAGTATATGGAAATATTTTTCTTACTCTCATTGGAACATTTTAACCAAGACAGAGCGGGTGGAGATGAAAGTAGGTAGTACAAAATGATCCCCAGGTTTATTTGGAAAAGATGCCAGAAACTGCTTGGCTCTTTTCAGGTACTCTTGGTTTATGTGGGTTATCACTTTGTTGATAAAGCTTGGTGGTAAGTTAAAGGTAACCCCAAGAACAAGGTCCATAGGTCCATAGTTACAAAGAAGGAACATCCAGGAACATGTTTATAAGAGGATGATGGTGTTTTTTGTGGCTTGCCGCTCAAGCAGACATATAACGGTTTGCGGCAGTTGATGGTTGAAGTTTAAGACACCTCTGGGACCTCCAGAGATTAAAATATTTAAGAGGAAAAAAAAAGATTTATGTACATTAGATAGATCTGGTTAGGTATGTATTTGAAAGTATATGTGATGAGAATGGCTTTCTCCATTTATACAATCAACACATGTTGTGCCAATTTGCATCCATGCAAATATCACTGTTAGTTCTTGAGGAGTTACAGGTATGCTATCCCGTGAGTATTGGAGGAAAGCAGGATGGATACTGCACAGTCAAGCGACACTGGCGTGCATGCAAAATAAATAATTTGTTTAATCCATCACTAATTCAAAAATACAATAGCCTCCTCAAGACAACACACAAGTTTGACTCTATAGAGTCTCTATATTTAACAATTGTATATTATCTTAAAAGCAGATGTGAAACGGTGATTGCAATTATTCATACCATCTCAAAAGTCCACAATTTCCACTTTTCCTGGACATGGCAATTCCTCTGTTCAGTTTAAATTTAAAGTTGTAGAGATCAAGAAAAAGGACCTCTTAAAAGCTGGTTTGCCAAAAGATAGATCCCTAGCTTCATAAAACGCACATGCACAAACATTTACTGAGAATGGTGCTCAAAACAAAAAGCGTCCAGAGAGAGGTCATAGGAAAATGGGCGGACTGGTTGACCAGGTTGTTTGACCAATTTGACAGGTTGTTTGCAGTAACTCACATAACTATGGGGTTGTGTCTCTGGTGCAGGCTAGTATGGATGTAATGGTGTACGTAATGATTTCTTGACACAAATTAGACCCCATAATACCAATTGAACATTGTTTAAATGACACAGCCTACCAGAGCATTGTTCCTGGCCATGTGCATCCTTTTATGGCCATAGTCTACCCATCTTCTAATGGCTACTTTCAGCAGGATAACATTTCATATCACAAAGCACATGTCATCTCAAGCTGGTTTCAATAATATGATATATTCAGTGTACTCCAATGGCCTCCATAGTCTATATCAACAACTTGAAGGCTGAAGCACACTCCCAAATGATCCCTCATGGAAGGTGAAACCATTGTACCACCAGTCTTGATTCTGGGAGTGGCCATCTGTTCCAAGTTGCTGGACAAAAGGTTTTTTCCTCCTGGTTGCCAGTTGGAGGACCTGCAATGGGAAAATGACTCATGATTGACAGGACTTCCTGTCATCAGAAAAACAATTGGTTTGGTCCCCCTGGAATTCTAGTGGAAGGTTGTTACCTCCGTCATTCAAGGGGACAATAATTCTTGATAGTGATTTTGTTGAGCCCCAGCTAGTCAATGCATGATTGTAGGTAACAGTCTTATTTCACCATGGCCAGGGACCTGAATTATGTTATGAACCCATGCTTCAAGTTCTCCTGTATGTAGGTGATCTTGGCCCTTGTCAGGCTCAGGTAGTGGGTATTTCTTGTCCCTTGGTAGCATGTTCCTTGGTAGCAGGTCAATTGGGCAGTACCATTATCTGTGGGTTTATTGGGTCTCTGCTTTTTGTCATTAAGCATTGGTACTCCTTGGCCATCCCTTTTGTTCTGGATATAGACTCCTCACTTTGGTTGGCTCCTGGGGACTCCTTCTCTGCCCTCCCAGCCGGGGACTCTCCAGAGACTGCTGCACAAGTTGGGAACTCTCCAGAGCCTGCTATTAATCCAGAGGGCCCAGAGCCTGCTATTGAGCCAGAACACCCAAAAGCCTCTTCCGAGTCATCAGATCCTCCTCCAGTCTTCTTTGACGGAGACATCAAATAGTTTGTTAGGATACTTCAACTTTCCATGAAACAGTTTCAAGAATGTTCGGATTATTTTGTTGACCAATTTAACCAAGAAGGTTCAATTATCATGTGTTTTAAAGGGGAGCCACAAACTTGGGCCTTCTCATTACTAAATTCCGATGACCCCGTTATCCATAAGACCATGGACTTTGTTAATGCCGTTTGTCAGAAGTACTCTCCATCCACAGTCAAGTCATCTGATCACGGTTTTTCTTTGCCCATTCCAGCCTGTGTGTCAATTCCTGCACTTGTCCATAAGACCTCTATGAATGTGTCCTCCATCAGGCAGTCTGTGTCACTTAGAGAGAAAGTTAACAAGAAGGAAAAAACCCTCGCTATGCCACTTCAGTCACAACAAACATCAACCTTGGTGGCTGGCTTTATGGGTATATCATCATCTTGCAATAAAAAAAATAGGTCCTATCCTGACTCTAGGCTGGGACTCAGACTTTGAGAGTGAATGTACTGAAGATACTAGAGACTTAGTGAACAAACTTGCCAAATATTCTGTTGCTTTTGAAGAATTGGGTCTTCTCTGTACTCCATTGGAGAAGAGCCCAATTGTGTCTCCAGGGAATTCCTATAAAAAGAAGAAGAGGAGAAAAGCCTGAAGGGAGCTTGTATGGAGCATCTGGAATCCGCTCCTTAAAGGGGGGGCTTTGTCAAGCCAAGGCCTTGACAAATCGAGTAGCGAAACGCGTGTTGGTGTTCGCCTCGCTACTGAAACTATTTACTCCACTAATAACTACTGACTCCCCAAAAAACAATACTTTATATCATGCGTATGTGATTGTTGATGGTTGGCAGTGTTCTTATCAGTCTCTAGTGACATAGCTGTGTGCCATTGCTCATACAGAAACAGGATGGGTGGCAGTGTCCTTGTCACTTTACAGTGCCATTGCTCAGTGCCATTGCTAACATAGAAACAGGGGTAGCAGACAGTGTTCTTGTCACTTTCCAGTCTCCAGTCACATTCCTCTGTGCCACTGCCTATACAGAAAGTAAACAGGAGGGGTGGCAATGTTCTTGTCACTCTCCAGTCTCAATGCCATTGCTAACATAGAAACAAAAAGGGTAGCAGTGTTCTTGTCAGTCTTCAGTGCCATAGCTCAGCGCCATCAATAAGGCAACCAGCTGCTCGCCCCAGTCATGATGATACTAGTCCCTCTACGTCAATTACTAAAGCCTATGCTCAAGGGCATAGTGGGTTTAAGTCAGGGAGACTGAAATCCAAAAAACAAGCTTTTACATTGGTAAAGAAAAAAACACCTCTCTAATGAAGAGAAAGTTTACTGTAGAAAAACATAAGATTGACAACATGCCATTTTACCGAAACCATTAACAAGCATACCAACATCATCCTCATCCTCACCCTCACCAGTGTGTACATCATCCTCATACAATGATAATTCATCCCCGCTGGAATCCATCACCATGTAATTGCCGGTAATTGCCGGTAATTGTCTTCCATGTGGAATTTGTAGTTGATTATACGGCAGAGCTGTCACGATTTTTGGCCAATTCTTTGAGATCAGACCAAATGTCAAAATGTTGTGCTGACTCATCTGCATCACCACTGGGTGTCTTGGAAAAGGAGGAGACGTCGTTGTGTCACATACCCCTTGATCTGTCAGCTTGCTGACCAGGAGCTCATTGCATCTCTTGAGATCTGGGTCAGTTGGAAAGAAAGAGAAGACATAGCTCTTAAACCTAGGATCAAGCACAGTTGCCAAAATGTAGTGATCCAATTTCAAGATGTTGATAACTCTTGCATCCTGGCGAAGCAAAAAAAGTACTTGATCTACAAGTCCAACATAGTTAACGGAATTGCTTTGTTTCATCTACTCCTTCTATTTCTCTAGCTGCTTTTCCAAAAGTTGAATTAGGGGAATCACTTTACTCAAGCTAACAGTGTTTGAACTTACTTCACAGGTGACTACTTCGAGTGGTTTCAGCACCTTGCACAACACAGCAACTATTCTCCACTGCGCTGGACTAAAGTACATTCCCCCTCAAATTTGATCCTTCTTGCAGCTGCTGCAATTTCCTACATGCTGTTGCAGAATGCTGAAAATGACCCAAAATATTTCGGGACACAGACAGCATCTCCTGTATGTCACTGTAATTTTTTAAAAAGCTCTACACCACCAAGTTGATTGTGTGAGCAAAACAGGGAATGTGATGGAATTCTCCCCGTTGTAATGCTCTAACAATATTAGTAGCGCTATCAGAAATCGCATATCTTCAGGAGAATCCAAGCGGGATAAGTCATGTTGCATGACATCCCTTAGTTTTCAAACAGGTTGTCAGCGGTATACCTCTTAGTGAAACAGGTGATACACAGAGTAGCCTGCCTCTGAAAGATCTGGCGTTGTTTGTTATATACTTGTCATGGTTGTCAAGGCTGGACTTTGGATTACTAGATTCTGCTGGACATGGAAAGGCTCACTCATGGGCGCGGAGTCTAACAGATAGGTGGTATTCACCAGGAACCCCCCCATGGAAGTATTTTCTTAGCGGCACCGAACCTGCAGGTCGCGGTCCCGCGTGTGATTGGACAGCAGAGTGGTGTGGAGGAGCCAGAAGATGCTAGGAGGCAGAAACTGATGCCAGAAGGTAAGTGGTAGAGACAGTGGAACAGTGGTGATTCAATGCCGGCCACGGAGATGAGAGCAAGCTGATTTAGCGGTGGTAACTCGGGACAACAGCTGAGGAGTCACAGGAAGAGTAGTAGCTCTGAGAGGCAGTAGAGAGACAACCAATGCTGATACAATGTAGTACTCAGGAGGTGGTAACACAGATACTTGGAACAGCGGTAGTTCAATACTGGCTGCGAGCTGTGAGCAGACTGAAGTAGGGGTGGTAACTCGGGACAACAGATGAGGAGTCACAGGAACAGTAGAAGCTCTGAGAGGTAGCGGTGGGAGAACCAAAGCTGACACGATGTAGTACTCAGGAGATGGTAACAGAGATATTTGGAACATCCCGGCCACGAGCTGAGAGTAGACTGTCAGGAACAAACGCAAACCACAAGGCAGACAGGAATCAGAACCACAGGCTGCAGGAAGTGAGCTTGAACAACAGGCACCAGACAGGTGAACACAGGAGGTTTAAATAGTGCTCCATAATCCCATAGCCAAGGAGGGAAGAGAGGAGGTCTCGAAGGAGGACAGACTATGCACCTGCGCAGATCTGACTGCAGGGTGACGTATGGTGTGAGCCTGATGCCAGGGTATGCCGGTTTCATGGTCTGTGAGAGGCAAGTAAACAGACAGGTGCCTGTATGCGGAACCGGTGCATGACAATGCTGCTGCTGTTCCTGCTGCTGAAGGTGAAGGTACTGCTTAAATGATTTTGGGCTATTGAAGTCATATAATCTTTAATTTTCCCAGTTCTGCTTGTCCACATATCTGTTGTTAAGTGTACAGTGGGTAGAATGGTATTTTGTAGCCGAATAATTTTCTTTTTTGTAACCTCCTAGTACAGGTGAGGAATTGCTTGTCTAGTAAAATGGTGTAGAGATGGACTTTGATAAAGGGTACACAGGACCTCAATTAACTGTCTAAAACCTGCTGCATTAATGGTGGATATTGGACACAGATCTAATACTAGCATAGGCACCATGGTGCCTGTGATCCGCTGTCCAACTGGGTAACAACTGTCATTCTTGCTTCCTCTTGCAAAGGATTGTTTAACAGTCAATTGTTGTAAACTACTTGTAGTCTTCTTCTTGGTCTACTTCTGGGTTGAAGTTCCACCACCAGCATCAGGAGCAGCAGAAATGGGCCTAATGCTCAAGGATTCATCTGAGCATTCCTGGATAGGGGAGGAGTCATTTAACCTTAGCAACTTCAATGCAGGACTAACTCCTATCACTAGTGAGGATATTAATGATGAAGGGGTTGGGGGTGTAGATTGCAGGTGCTGGAATCTAGCTAAGAGAAGGCAGGTAGCTAATGCTGGACTGCTTATGTTATTTTGTTTAGTATAAGTTTCTGATTTTCCCAAGAGCTTGCTTCAAAAGGCATAACATGGATGAGGTTCCTAGATGGTTAAGTTACCTACCTCTACTGACTATGGCTTTACAAACACTACAAAGGGCTAGACAACTGTTGTCAGAATTTGGGTAAAAATAATTACACCTATAAAAGATTGATTTTTTGGTCTTATGCCAGGCATGACAATGGCCTTCTTCTTATCACTGGCCAGAACTGCTTCCACTGGTGCATGGCTTGCCATTGTAGAGTTCATTAAAAACAATGTTAGCTTAGCTGCCTTCAGCCCATTGGTAGCCCAAACAAATCAAGCACTTCAGTCACAAAACTGGCACTCCTTGCCGTTGAAGCACTTTGTTATTTAAAGTGTCCATGTCCTTTTAAAGATCCAACATACCCAAGGACAATTCCATCTTGCACCACTTTTCTTTTCTGCCAATACTGTGTGCCATTGTTTCCTAGATGTGCTATGAACTGCCGTGTGTTTGTGTCGTTGCTCTGTCGATTAAATTACAGCAGCTACAAGATGAATACAATTTGCCCTGCCACCAACTGAAGCAAGAGGTGGTAACAAGGTGGAATTCCATTCTTTATATGCTTCAGAGGAGGGACAATGAAAAGTCATCAGTCTTTATTGGTTTGTTAAACTGTACCTGCAACCTCTCCTGTTTCTGTGTGAGTTTGTTGAACCTTTTTAACATATTTCCCAAGGACAACTCCATCTTGCACTGTTTGACATTTTGGCCTTGGCCTATCAGCTTGTGTAAAAGTCGACAATTCAGGCCTCAACAGTATTATTAGGTCACCAATTCACATGATGGACAGTATGATTAGGGAGACTATTGAAATGTGAACAGTATTATAATAGGGCTAGGGATATGGTTAAGGACATGTGTAGGGATAGGGACAGGTATAGGGACAGGGTTAGAGTTAGGCATAATACTGTCTACATTTGAATTGTCAACCTAATGAATACGGTCTACATTGCAATTGATGTACTAATAATACTATCAATGTTATTATATTGTCGACTTTAGAACTTTGTCTACTCTGCTGCCCATCAATCATATTATGTCAATCGAACGTAAAGGTGGGTGGAAGTTCTGAAGGACAATTCCATCTTGCACCAATTTTCTTTTCTGACACTGCTGTGTGGCAATGTTTCCTAGAAGTGCTATGAACTGCCGTGTGTTTGTACCATTACTATTCGACAGAGCAACCAGGCAGCTCACTGCAGTCTTAGAGTTCATTGACAGCCCTGTTTGCTTAGCTGCCTTAAGCCCATTGTTAGCTTGTTTTGCGGGGGCCCTAAAAAAATCAAGCACTTCAGCCACAAAAGTGGCACTCCTTGTTGCTGAAGTGCTTGGTTTGTTAAAGTGTGCATGTTTTTATAAGATCCAACATAAGGGTGGGTGGGATGGCCCATGGACAATTCCATCTTGTACCACTTTTCCTTTCAGCTACTGCTGTGTGGTAATGTTTTCTACATGTGCTATGAACTGCCGTGTGTTTGTGCCATTGCTCTGTTGCGTAGTATACAGCAAGCTAGCTGCAGTCTTTATCTGAAAGTTGATGAAAATAATATTGTGACCTGGGAGTTGTTCAAAATTGACTGGAAATTAGTGTTATTGGGGTTAATAATAATGTAGGAACAAAAAACAGAGCCAAATTATGGGATTTTAGCATATTTTAGCAATTTTATAAAAAAATAAATACAGATTCAAAACCAAAACCAAAACACAAAGTTAATAGAGATCCAAAACCAAAACCAAAACACGGGGGTCAGTAAACATCTCTAATAATAAATGCCTATCCAGTGTGATCACCACAAAGGTGAAATGCAGCATCTGCAAGAAAACACTTCTTTTGTAACAATTGTGTATGAGCCCTTAATATTCCCTGAGATTGGGGGTGTGTGAATTAATAACAGTGCAGGGAACGTTGACAGACAATGGCATAAGTGAAGGGGATAGCTATTCCGAGGGTTTGCTGGCAATATAGTAAGTGGTAAGGAGGCAAGATTAATGATATTGTCAGTGATCCGAGAATGGGACCAGTGCAAGGTAGAAGCAGGGTCAGATTAACCCGAGGTCTAACTGGGCTACAGCCCTTCCCCGATCGCTTACCTACAAAAAGTTGGATGAAAGCGCTCGGTTAGGGGGGGGCTAACGGGGCATGGGGCTCACGGGGTGGGGTGTCTCCATTAGCCCGGGGGCCTCCATTCCCTTAATCCGGCCCTGGCTAGAAGGCAGACGATGGAATCAATGCAAGAACCACTAAAGTATTGCCAGAGCTGGAATAAGGCTCTTGGGGGCCCAGGGCACCTAAGACAGGATGTTATCATTTTAGACACATACACAGGCCAAACTGTGTGCACTACTATTAGGTGCATGCAGCTCTGCCTTCACGAGCAGAACAATGTGAAGCAGGACATACTTCCCAACTGTCCTTTCAGTCGGACCAAATACTGAGACAGTCACCCAAATTTAGGACTGTCCTACCAAATTCAGAACAGTTGACAGACTGTCCTGCTCTCTCCTACCTGTTCTTGTCACTTTCACCACCTATGGCTGCTGGTGTCTTTAGCTCAGTTGCTGCTTGTCCGGATCCTGGAATGCTGGAGGCCCTATTTGGAATAAAAATGGGTACATGAAATTTAGAAAACTGCAACCATCCCCGACATTAAATCAATATCACCCACATTTAATAATTAGGCTTCACTCCAGTCCCAACATTAAAATTATAGTACTCACATTTGATAAATATATTTATTTCCCTCCAACCATCCCTGACATTAATAGTATACACATTTAATAAATAGACTTACTTCCCTTCAACCAACCCCAACATTAAAGTAATAGTATTCCCATTTAAAAAATAAACCTATTCCCTTCCTCCAAACAGCCCCAGCAATAAATTAATAGCATTTATGTTTAATAAAACCATTTCCCACAATGATCCCCAACATTAAAAAGTTACAATTCATATTTAATAAATAGCCCTCCTCCCCAAACACAGTCCCACTTTCAATTAACAACCCCAAACCACCCCAGCATTAAATTAAAGGTCCCATATTAATTTAATAGGCGCCAGTATTAAATTAAATAGCCCACCAATAAATGAAATTGCCCCACCATCACCCCACAAATAAAATAGCACCCATTAAATAATTAGCCACCACCTAAACTCCACCATTAAATGAATAGCCTACCTCCCACCCATGTACATTTAGGACAGTCCCCATCCCTTTCATCATATCACACAATATATTAAAAAAAAAACTATTCCCTCACACATTATAGCTGTATGCACCCCCCCATTTCCTCACACATTATAGCACAATACACCACCATTTCCTCACACATTATAGCAGCATACAACCACCATTCCCTCCCACATTATAGCAGCATACACCCCACCATTCCCTCACACATTATAACAGCATACACCCCCCATTCCCTCCTACATTATAGCAGCATACACCCCACCATTCCTTCCTACATTATAGCAGCATACACCCCACCATTCCCTCCCACATTATAGCAGCATACACCCCCCATTCCCTCACACATTATAACATCATACAACCACCATTCCCTCCCACATTATAGCAGCATACACTCCTATACCCTCACACATTATAACAGCATACACCCCCCATTCCCTCACACATTATAACAGCATACACCCCCCATTCCCTCACACATTACAAAAGAATACACCCCCCATTCCCTCCCACATTATAGCAGCATACACACCCCTTCCTCACACATTATAGCAGCATACACCCTCCACTATCCTACACACGCATTAGCAGCCCTCCCATCCTGCACACAATTTAGAATAGTCCTTTGAAATAGCAAGCAGCCTGGATCAGTAATCCAAAGAGATGCAGGAAAACCGGAAACAAACTGATGGAACATTGGAACAAAAGGATTGATCAAGCTAAAAGTCAGCAACTAGTTGTACATAGGCACAGATAAACAATGACCAGCAATGTACAGTGCTAGGGGCAGGAATATAAAGCAGGTAGGCAGGTGCAGGTAAGCAGGTGAGGGAGGAGATTTCTCACAGGTAAAAAGTCCACAAGTCCACAACAGCAACACCTCTGGTGGAACAGAGCAACTGTATGCACAAACGATGTACAACACACAGACCTAAAAGGTAACACAAGGAAGATCTTTATAGGATGGGTGATAGATCAATGGACTGTTGTGGGTCTCCAACAGTAAAGGAATTCAAGAATGCATGAGACAAACATATTGCTATTGTTAAGACTTAAGACAATATTTAGAAAATTAAATTAGAATAAATTAGGAAAATATTTAGCAAATAAAGTTAGAATAAATTAGGAACACCCCCCAAAAAAACAGAAGCAGGCAGATATTGATGGCTACTTGTACCTGTAGGTTACTTTCTACCCTCAAAATCTATGTTCCATGTTTATCTATTAAAATACTATATAGCTATAAAATGTTTGCATTTCTATATGCTTGGAGATCCTTTAGAGAGAAAATAATCTGGCGGATTTAGCTATTGCAGCAGAAGTTGTTATTAGATCCAAGCTACACAGGATGCTATAGTGTTACACAGGATCTTATAATGTTAGTTTTTGCACCAGGTCACCTAGTAACTTCCATGCACTGACTTAAGATGTGCTCAAACAATCCAGACATACATCTTGAGAGTTTCCCATTGTCTAGACCCAAGGACAGAACTACCGTCTGCCTGATATTTGTTGTTGGCTTTTTTATTTATTAATTTATTTAGTGTTTGCTTCTACTCTAAATCAAGATAAGGGGTAGAAGTAATAAAAAAAAGCAACCAATTTCACAGACAGGAACTACTAGCGGGGTATCCCACTGCACCATTCAGACCAATCAGAGGAGGTGCTGAGTGTTCTCTGAGTATCCTCTGATAAGATGACACTGCATGCAATGCCATCCAGGGAATACACAACGGGCCTGATTCATGTGCAGATGTAAGTACGTTTGTGTGTCGTTTCCTACGTGAAATACATCTGTGAATGCTCAAAAATTGAGTTTACACTAATGAAGGCAATTACATGCAATTAGTTTCCAAGCGTACATGACACTTGCGACAGCCCATGACTTGAAAGGCAGACTCGGGATGGGAAGGGGCAGATGAACGTAGGCAATGTACTGTCAGGGCGTGCCGACTGACTCGTTGCAGTTGCGGCTGATTCATGTCCTGGGCTTCTCTTAGGTACGCTTGGTTCCAGCCATATCATTTGCACCAGCTACAGGGCAGGTGCAAGTGCATTGTATGTACAGTATGCATTATGAAAATCTTAATTTATATATTTAATGTAAAAGAAAAATAGAATTATTTTTTTTTTAAACCAACCATATTGTTATTAACGAGTATACTGTTTAGAATTGTTCATTTTTTTTAGTTCTGATGCGACCCTATATTGTACATATGCTTTTGCGCATACTACACAAGGCAAATACTGTTTAGGCAGAGAGTACTTACACCCAGATTCACATTGAAATGAATCTTGAGACCTCCTTGGATTTGAATACAGTCTGAACTGCGCTCAAGGCCCAACATCTCTTGTGATTTGTCTGCAATGTGGCAGACTGAGGAGGAGGTAAAGTCAGCAGAGCATAAGTTACTGTGAAGAAGTGAGATGGAAGGGGGTTCCAATGGATGGGGAGAAAACATTATGTAACATTCTTAATAAAAAAAGAACATTACAGAGAGAAAATTACCTGCGGGTAAAAAAAGAAAAAGCACTGGGTAGAGAAAATAAACAGTTGAAAAAAAAGGTTAGAAAAGACAGAGCTTAGGGAAGAAGAAGAGAGCTCTTGGGGAAGAAGATATATTACTAAGGAAGAAAAAAGCCGACGATAGAAAAGAACGACCTACGTCAGGAAAGGGTACTTGTTAACTATGCAGGCACCACTGTAACTCACTAGAGCCACGCTGCCTTTTATTTGAACCACATTTTCATGTCTTCTGGCTCATATCAGTGAATAAATCAGCACATCAGGCAGATATCAGGAGATTTGAAAACAGCTGCTTTGCCAATCACATTATACACAGCTTGGGATCAAGTGATGACTCTGCTGCAGGTGCAGGAGCTCTATATCAGAATCATGCACCAAGATCTGGCAGGTAACAGGGTACTGCCCCGCAACAGGTTGGCCTGTGGTCCTGGGAATACCAGAGACCAGGCTTCCCTACTTGTGCTTGATGGCACAAATCGTGCCCTGCCTCCTGCCGTGTGATTTTGCAAATTGGACATTAAGGATTCATTAAGGATCTTAAATTTAGACGTTTCTTATGTAACTCTCCTGGACAAAACCATGTTACAATGCAAGGGGTGTAAAAGGAGTTTTCTGTTTTGCACATAAGTTAAATACTGACTGTTTTTTCATGTAGCACACAAATATCAACTTTAAATTTCAGTGTACAAATAAGCTATCAAGTATTTGTGTGCTACATGAAAAAACAGACAGGATTTAACTTATGTGCAAAACAGAAAACTAATTTGCACCCCTTGCATTGTAACATGGTTTTGTCCAGAAGACTTCTTAATTTAAGATCCTTAATGAATCAGGTCCCATGTCATTAAGCCCCGCCTGTGTCCTCCCTCCCCACCCTCCTTCCCTGGGATCTTCTGGAGGAATATAAAGTTGACAGGCATTTACATCTTTGCACCTGGGATTTTTCCGCCTCTCCACACACTTAAGTGAACCATCCAGACATATCAAGGTGTTTTGCAGTGTGATTCGTAAATCTGACCCACTGGCTACTCCATACTGAAATGTTAAATAGTTTGTACTTAATAAGGTGGACACTTAATTGGTACCATGGAAAGTTCCCAGGAAAACAAAAATTATTTTAAATATAAAAAAAAAGATAAACGATTTCCTTTTCTATTAATGCACAGTTGATTCAATGTTTAATGTTTTTTTAATTATATTTGCTTTAGCAATGTGAATAACATGTTCCAATAATTCTGGAATCTACAAAGATTTCCTTACTGAAAGTGTGAAAAAAAATCCCTCTGTTCTAAATACTGTAAATATACAGAATGCCACAGGCGTTTGGCTGCTAGCCACAAAGGATACAGCATGTACTATAAACTCTGCCTGGTCCCCAGAGTTTAGTAATCACTGCGTGTGTTCTTTGTGTACATCAACAGTCAGCATTGCAACACAATGGACATCCAGCTGAGAAAGACACGCCACTGAGGCAGCTAACTGCAAGGAAAAGCTGTTTGTATCAATAGTTGGGGTCATGCTGAGGAGTTTACATAGTGTCACATCTGTGAGATATGGATAATGGAGCTTTTAACAAACTGGAGGTGATAGGGATAATCTGTGATAACAGCGGAAGAAGCGAAAAGGATACAGTTTTACACAAAGAGAACAAATACAATAACTTGTTTGCCTTTTTACAGTAAATAGTCAAAAGAGGTAGCCACATAAATCGGAGAAAAATAATGTTGTTTTGTTTTGTTTTTACTTTGAAGTGGCAAGTTGTATTGCCAGTGTCTTTTCTTCTGTGGATTATCTTCTCCTCCATCTGTGTGATGTTATGGGAATCCTCATTAACCCTTACGTGGCCAATGTCACTGGTTTACTGCTCCCTTGTGTGGTGTGCATAATGTTCTCTGTGACTGTACAGCTGCAGGTCCAGGCTTCCTCTCTGCTTCCTCCAGGACTGAAGTGTTGTGGATGTTTCCTCTGGAATGCAGATCACAGCTTTGTAGCGAGGGACTAAATACAGATTTCTTGTACAGTCTGACGATAACTGTACAAATCATGTAACCAGCTAACATTAGAAATATCTCCTCTGTAATTTATATTTGTACGCTTCTGTTAAAATAGGTTATGTATAGATACTGATAGGTGTATTTAGTGGGTCATAACAGGTGCTTGGAATACCCATAAGACAAAAAAATATTGTCCAAAAGATTTTAAAAAAAGAAAGTTAAGAAAAAAGTTTTAAAAAAGAAAAGGAAAAGATAAAAGTGCAATACACCTATGCAGTGCCGTAACTATACATTTTGATGCCCTGGGCGAGACAGGGCACCGGCGACCCCCATCTAAGGAGGGGGATGGGGGGGAGGGGTAGGAGGAGAGAGATAGAGAGATTTTAACTTACCAGAGTTTGATGCTTCACCCGTTAAGTTCCACCGTGGAACGCATGTGCGTTCCACAGACAGGCATTTGGAACGCAAACTTGTGTTCCAAATGCAGAACTTCCTGTCAGTGTAATGCACATGCGGAACTTAACGGCTGAAGCATCAAACTCTGGTAAGTTAAAATCTCTCTCTCTCTCTCTCTTCAGCCCTTAAGTGGAACTTAAGGGCTGAAGGCAGATAGCGGGCGGCTGCTGCGCCCCCTTGGCTTTGCGCCCTAGTCGACGGCACCGCCCGCACCACCCTCATTACGGCCCTGCACCTATGTCCACAAAGGAGCGATAAAAGGCTATCCAATTCAAACTTTGTATGTGTATTGTATAATGCAGTTTGTAAGATATTCAAGGGAAGGATTTATAGTGGCTATAACATGTATTCGCCCCACCCCCTTGAACTTTTTAACATTTTGCTGTGTTACAACATGGTGGATTTTTTTTAAATGTATCTCAACTAATCAACAGAAAGTACTCGATAATGGGAGAAAAATGAATCCAACCATTTGTCCAAATTAATAATGAACAAAAATAACTGAAAAAAAGTGATTGCATTAGTTTTTATGCCCCCCCCCCCCAGAGTTAATTCTCAATAGAAACACATTTGGCAGCAATTATATATAGTCTATTTGGGTACATTTCTATCAGTTTTTCTGGAATTTTAGCCCATACTTCATGGCAAACAATGCTTACGCTCCATCAGGTTCGATGGCGATCATTGGTGGACAGCAATTTTTAAATTGTGCCATGGATGATCAATTGAATAGAGATCTGGGGGTAAATGTATCAAGCGGAGAGTTTTTTGGCGGGTTTGAAAAACCAATCAGATTTTAGCTATCATTTATTTTGTACATTCTACAAAATGATAGCTAGAATCTAATTGGTTGCTATAGGCAACATCTCCACTTTTCAAACCCGCCGGAAAATTCTCAACTTAATACATTTACCCCCTGGTCTTCAACGAGGCCACTTCAGAACATTAACCTTTTTTGGTGTGAAGCCACTCCACTGTGGTTTTTGCTGTATTTGGTTTATTGCCGTGTTGAAAGATAAATCTTGTAGCCTGAAGCAAGTTTTCCTCCAGGATTTCTCTGCACTTTACTCTGTCCATTTTCTGCTCTATTTTTATGAGCTATTTAGTCCCTGCTGCAGAACATGATACTGCCACCACCATGCTTCACTGTAAGAATGGTGTTTTCAATGTGATGTGCAGTGTTGGTTTGGTGCCTACCATAGTACTTGGCATTGAGGCTCGAAATTTCAACTTCTATCTTCCTCTCCATGATCATGTCTTCCACATCTTTGGGTAAACTGTAACCAGGTTTTGATGTGAATTTGTTTCAACAAAGGCTTTCTTCTTGCCACGCTTCCATACAATCCAGATTTATGATGCACCCATGCTACTTTAGTCCCATGCATATTTAATCCCATCTCTGTTATGGAAGACTGTAGCTCCTTTAGAGTTGACATTGTCCTCATGTTGGCCTCCCTTTCTAAAGCTCTTCCTGCCCATACACTCAGTTTTGGAGTATGGCCTGTTCTAGGCAGATTCACAGTTGTTCCATATCTTCTCCATTTTTGTATGATGGACTTAACTTTGCTTTGGAGTATATTCAATGTATGGAACTATTCTTGTACCCTTTTCTTGATTGGAACTTCACAATGACCTTGTCCTGGATCTGCTTGGAATGTTCTACCTTGTTGAGGTCACCGAGACAGGTGTATTTACGCTGTAACCATTTGACACACCTTAACTGCACACAGGTGGACTTCAATAAATTATTAATGGGACTTGTGAAGAAAGTTAGTTACTTCAGAGGAAATCTTGTATGGATATAACAAGGTAAATACTAATGCTATCACTTTTTTCATTTTTTGTTCATAATTAATTTGGTGGAATTACATTTTCTTGGCACATTATCGAGTACTTTGTTTTGATTAGTGGGAATAAATATCAAATAAATCCATCATGGTTCCATGTCGTAACAAAGCAAAATGTGAAGGGAGGTGAGTACCTTTTATAACCACTGTATATATTGGGTCTCATGTAGAGTTGGACCCAATTTTTGTCAAAGATGTACATTACATTAAAAAATACACATTTTGCACCTGCATGTTCAGCTGAACACATCTCAACTGATTGTCGTCTTTATCAGTTCATAACTTACACCAGAAAGATTCTCCTGACAGCCGCATGTGCATTTGAGTCTCAGACTACATAAGTAGCTCCAATATGCCCATAATGTATTTTGGCTATGCTTATATGCCCCCTGCTTTCCTTGTTCCGCCTCTTCAAACGTAAAAGGTAGCAAGTGGTTGTAAGCGCAAGATGGCAATCATATGGCATGCGCAAAAGGAAAGAGCTTATTATACACAGCAAACTGCACTTTGCGTCCAACTCTGCATGACCCCCATTATGTACAACATATGTGCATTTGCCATTTATATTCTTTGTATATGTGTAGTATGCATTTAAATATTACATATATTGTATGTCTTTGAAAAAAAAATGTGTGGTCTTGCCCCATAAAAATGTTTTTTCCTTTTGTCCCTGTGATAATTATCATTTAAGACATGTATTTATCTTTTTACATTTGGAATCCCAGCAGACAAATTTAGATATACTTTGCATTCAGGCTTTGTCTGACATTTAAAGTGTACCAACAACTACAGACTGCAGAGGCCTGCCATTTTGTGGTCTTAATCAATTGTGTTGAAATAGGTTTATGAGGACATGTATTAATTTCAATTTATGCCTTTATTATGTTATACTAACTCATCCAGTACCTGTCCTACCACATCCTTACACCGATCAGGTTATGGGATAATTTTGTTATATCACACTCATTTAGCGCATTAAGAATCATTTTTCCTGTAAGAGTGGAGATCTCGGGGGCTTTAAAAACTTGGTAATGGAGAGATATATATGTCGTGGTTGGGATCAAAAGAGAAACTGATACTAGGGGGTATAGTTACTAAACTGCGGCTTTGAAAAAGTGGAGATTCTAGCCGTCATTTTGTAGAATGTACTAATTCAATTATAAATAGAATCTGATTGGCTGCTATAGGCACATTTTCAAACATTTCCACTTTTTCAAACCCACAGTTTAGTAAATATACTCCTAGGAATGCTATTTTTCTCCAGCAGGGCTAACCAGGGCTACCCAGGATTTAGAACATGGACATTCTTCCAGTACCAATGACGTTAAATTGGGTGACTGTTATGTCTATAGCAGTATGTTAAGGTCTCCAAGATGAGCCCTTCTAAAGCAGTGAGATTAAGTGACCTTTTATCTGCTGGAGTCTAGGGAAGATCCTGTTGCCAAGTGTGGTAAAGCTGCATGATCCGGTACATAGTGGACTAGCCCCCTGATACTCAATGTCGTGATTTGGTAAATATTACAGCACAATTCTCTGTGAATCGGGTCATTTATTCTTGCCCCCACCCACTTCACAAGGAAAGTAGGCCGATGCGGGATGGTGCAATGGTCTCCTGGGAGTCCAGAAGAACGCCTAGAGTAGGCAACTATGAGTGTGTGGATGTGACTTTAGTAATCCACCTTAGAAGAGTACTAGCCTCTTCAAAATTTAGCAGCGGGTATCGGTCAATTCTAGTTACACTCCTAAAGTGAACCTTATGCTTTTTTCATGTTTGTGGTCCTTTATTGTATATACAATAGTGGCTTCCATGTTATTTATTGATTTGTGTAACTAAATTTTTTTTATTACATCTAATCCCATACTTTCCTGAAAACTGGTCTTGGCACTTATATTTTCTGTATGTATCATGGGAGGATTTGTCTAGGGATGATTTGATAATCTAAAATTATATGGATAATAAATTTATTCCAATCCATGCATATTCTGTGATAATGATTGCATGGAAAGTGACCCTGCTGTTTGGGACCTAACATCCTTGTACCATCGTCACACCAGTGCAAACACGGATTGCATTTTATTTATTTATTTATTATTACCTGACATGGAGATTGAACTCTGTTCTTGGCGGAGATGAGGCTTTGTGTGCCAGGCCATCAGAGACACTTCACTTAGGCTTCCTGTTTACTCCCGGGTCTGAGTAACATATCCTCGGTTTCCTGCAGATTTTTCCCGCATCTCAGTAACCCATTTTGTGCCAGGTGGTTGCAGGGTAAAGGATATTGCAGCTGACATGCCATGCAATATGAGCAAAATTGGAGATATAGCACTCTTATCTTCCAATGCCTATATCCTAGAAAGTAAAATACAAGGGAAATGCAAATTCTTCTTTCTACAGGAATTGACAGTCATTTATGCCAAAACACTTACACTCCTGCTGCGTCAAGCAACACACTGGGTAGGATGTCCATCCATGTAATGTAAAAGTGATGCACTTTTAAAGAGACATTAATTGATTATACCAATATGTAATTTATATGTGTATATACATTTCTTATTATTATCTATATTACCAACAATATTAAAGGGAATTTATACCCTACAACATATAGGCATAAGTCATTTTGCTCAGGAAACGTAATTTTTCTGCATAGTTATTATTATTATTATTATTATTATTATTATTATCCTTTATTTGTTAGTTGATAGCATAGTTGATAAGTTTAATTATCTGATATAAGTTTAAAGGCATTGTCCACTTTGGATAAACACAGGAGAAATCCACCCCACATTACCTGAAGCTCCATGCTTCTGTTCTCAAAAATGGAAGGTATGCTTGAAAACAAATGGTGCACTCATAGGCAAACCGAGGGGGGGTTTTCCAAGTGCCCGGAAACCTCCCTCCAAGCCTGGGGCACTGTATAAATAAGGTGGCCGGACCCTGCTCCCTCTTCACACAGCTCTACTTGAAAAGGGAGAGCTGCGTGCACCTAACAGTAGTGCACACAGCATTGCCCATGTATATTACAGGGATAGGAAGAGTTGGAGAGCAGCCAAGCACTGTCTAAAATTATAGCCACGCCCCCATGCATGCTGGTCACACCCACTGGTGGCGTGGTGTGGAAACCCCCCCTCTACAGATCCTGCGTTTGCCCCTGGCACTGGTAACTATTCACAAACAATGTTTTATCCATAGCAACCAATCAGATGTTATTTGTGTAACAGTTTTCATAAATACACCCCATTGTGTTACAATTAGAGATTTTCCAGTAGAAGGCTCCATTACAAAATTCAAATGAGAATGTACATCACTTGACCTCTTGAATCATAAAATGTGTTAACCTGTTCTTTTGTTGGTTTGTTTGTTTCTCCAATTATGGGATTTCAGTTATGCATGATGGCTTCTCACCAAATCCTTACTTAGCATCCTGTATCTCTCAAAGTCATGTAGTAATTAAAGTGAACATTATTTTAATTTTTTTATAGACAGGCTTTATTTGAAACAGCTTACATATGTAACTTAGACTTACTCTGCCCCTGGTATGCACAGACCAGCCTGTGTTAAAGACAATGAAGCTGAGTTACAAACACAGGATGACATCATTTAGATGCCTCTAGTGCAGGGAGGGGCCTGGGCCTGGATAAGGCTGTGATGGGCAACTGTACTTACCTTGCAGACTGTACATGTGAGCCTCCAGCATTCACAAGGTCCAAACAGAGAAAGGAGTGAGAGCCCGCTGCACTAAATCCTCCTCCAGGTATGCTGAGGAGGTCCCCCAATTCTGTTTTATTTTCAGCTTTATAACAAATCACAACGTGTTTCACTGTGTGCTTATTCAAGGCAAAAAAAAATAAGCATGCAGTGAAACGCGCTGGGTGCACCAGCTGACTCTTGACCTTAGGGGATCTAAGAAACTAATATTTGCTCCAATAAAAACAGAGTTAGTTTGGAGCTTTTTTAGGCAGATAGCAAATCACCTTCATATATTTCCACAATAGTTTATCAAGAGAATAGCAAATAACACTTGCGTCATTGCTATATACTTATTTAATGAGATTATCTCATACCAGACGTGGCATACAGATTATGAACCTATTATGATTTATGAAAGTTAATTAAGAGATTTGCGAATTACACTGGCACTACTACTATATATTTATTTATTAGATCTTTTACATCAGACGTGGCACATAGAAATGGAGATTTGCTTTAATTAAACCAGAGTTAGTTTGGAGCCTCTTTAGGTAGATAGTGTATCACCTCCGTATATCTTCATGAAAAGCTAATAAGAGAACAGCGAATAATATTGGTGCTATTGCTATATATTTATTCAATGAGATTATCTTGTACCAGATGTGGCATATAGATTATGAATTTAATATGACTCATGAAAGCTAATTAAGAGAATAGCGAACAGCATTGGCACTACTGCTGTATACTTATTCAATAAGATTATTTTATATCAGATGGGGTATATAGATTATGAATTCAATATGATTCATTTGGAGGATTGAAATGCGAAAATAACTCTACCATAATTACATATTATATTCCCCATTATATTGAGGCAAGGCATCTGGTGCATCCTGCTTCTTTTAATTACACACATTGTTTTTATTGAATATATATTTCTATACATTGCTGGTTTAATTAAAATAATAAAAGTTAAGTTTTAATTTATATTCCACCACGTCCTCATCTATTAACAATGAGATCTTTAGTGCACCCACCTATTTCCTTTTAGCTTTTGTTAGATACAATGGAGAGGACACCAAGACTTCCTGGGATTCCAGCTGTCTGCAGTGCTGTAGTTATTGGGCAGAGTAGCGTGAGATCCTCAATTTGTAGAACCACTTCACAAGATGTTCACCTTTAGCAGCCCCCTTTTCAAGGAACTAGTTATGTTCCACAGTAGTCAGCTACACCCAGAACTTAAGCTAGAGTAGTAGCAGTTGTTGATCTAGCACTTGTCAGGGTGAGTGGACAAAACAAGGTAGCAGATAGTGAGCAACAAGGATGTTAATAGCAGAACTCAGAGCCAGACAGACAAGGGTAAATGCAAAGTACAGATAGGCCGAGGTCAGAAGCAGGAGAAATCAGCAGTTCTTTTCAACAAGCCTAAGGTCAGGTCAGGTAGAGATATGAGAGCAAATCCATTTAAGAAGCCAAGGTCAGAGTTCAGGAGAAGACAGAGAATCCTTAGAACAATCCAGGACAGAACTTTAACAGCAGAGCAGGTCAGGGTACAAGACACACTTGGTCAAGCAGGAACAATCACCAGTGCTGGAATGATAACAGGGAGCAGTTTATAAAGCCAGCAAACAATCAGAAGTTTGCTGCATGATTAGCTGCATGTCTGCAGGAGTATTTGCACAGCTAATGTTTGCAGAGAGTTGAAGAAATGCTGGTTGATATAAAGCAAATACATAGCATCTAGATAAATCAATGAATTGCAGAAGTGATCCTACACATGGTTGCAGCAGTAATTGTACAGATGACAGATCAGACAAACAGGAGAGATTCTTATTTCTTAACAGGTATGAGGTGTGTGAGACAAAACTTTAAGAACACCTTATATATATTATTTCATGTAGACTCAGCTTAGTCACCAGAATTGGCTCACACAGTTATACGGTTGCCTACAGGACTAAGCTTGGGTAGTAGCAGTTATTGATCTAGCACTTGCCCAGGTGAGTGGACAGCACACACTAGCAAGTAGTGAGCAACCAGAGCAGAGCTCAGAGCCAGACATTCAAGGGTTAATGCAGAGTACAGAGAGGTCTAGGTCAGGAGCAGGGGAAATCAGCAGTTCTTTTTAACAAGTCAGAGGACAGGACAGGTAGAGATATGAGAGCAAATCCATTTAACAACGTGAGGACAGAATATAGGAGTAGACAGCCCTTCCTTCAAAGAAGCCAGAGGTAACGGCAGGTAGAGATATGAGAGCAAATCCATTTAACAACGCGAGGACAGAATATAGTAGTAGACAGCCCTTCCTTCAAACAAACCAGAGATAACGGCAGGTATAGATTTGAGAGCAAATCCATTTAACTAGTGAAAGTCAGAATACAGGAAAAGACAGTGAATCCTTAGAACAATCTGGGTCAGAACTTTAACAGCAGAACACATCAGCATAAAAGGCACACTAGATCAAGCAGGAACTATCACCAGCACTGGATTGATAACAAAGAGCGGTTTATAAAGCCAATAAAGTCAATCAGAAGTTGGCTGGATGATTGGCTCCATGTCTGCAGCAGTAATTACACAGCTGATGCTTACAGAGTTAAAGAAATGCTGGTTGCTATAAACATAGGAACCAACTGAATCAGTGAACTGCAGAAGTGATCCTACACATGGCTGCAGCAGTAATTGCACAGATAACAGATCAGACAAACAGGAGATATCCTTATTTCTTAACATATGTGAAGTTTGTGAGACCAAACTGTAACAATATCCTTAATATATTACTACATATAGACTCAACTTAGTCACCAGAACGGGCTCACACAGTTATACCTTATTATTTCAACACACATGAGCATCTCCAGCTGCCCCAGGCCCATGTGTACACTGTAGACTATCTGTGCAGCCAGCTGTAACTGGGGGGAAATTAGTAGAGAGTGTGGAGACCGTGCATAGAGTTAAATTACTGTGGGGAGAATATTAATGAGGATCATCTAGGTTTATTGAGAAATGGCTGGGCAGGTAGGGTTTCCCAAAGTAGGCTGGATAGACGGATATATTCGACAGTCAAGCCAAAAGGCCCATAAAAAGACATGGGTGGAGGCACTGCCAAAGACAAGATGCATTTACCTGCCACTGCTATCCTTGTACTATACCCCAGTGAAGTAGGGATAACTGTGAAGGAGTGCTCGTTGATGTCATTGCGTGGTGTGTGGTCTGGCCATGAGAATCCTGGAGGGATTGTCCTGTAATGACCACCACTACTACCACTGCTGGATTGGCATGTGCACAGTGTCACTTATGTGCTGCGCATTCACCGGAGGCCACTTCATACCTGTAACACATGTATGGCCAAGTGGGATGATTCATCAAATCTAGCAACGTTCAGTAATATGTATGTGGTCATAAAGAGTAATGGAGTAATAAAGAGTAAAATGGCAGTATTGGTCTTGAGCTTTTAAAGGCCAGACCCAACCTGCACTCACTCTCTCTGAACACCACACCACAGTTTTCTGCTTTCAGGACATCTTGAACACACTTCACTGAGCACTTTGCAGTACTTCTACAGGTATTTTTTCTCTGTGCTAACAATATTATACTGTAATCTAATCTTATTTAACTCTTAACTCTTATATTTAATTATTCAACAATCACAATACAATACTGTTTAACCCTGCAACATTCTACAACCATACTCTATAATACCTAACCCTCACTATACTGTATTTCTCTGCAATACCCTGCAATAGTTATTACTGTAGTTCACCCTAAGATCCCTGCAACACTACACAATAACCCTACAATAGCAAATAACTTACCCTACAGTTTCTTCCATAACACTGTATTTAACCCTTAGTGCTACAATACTATTATCCAGGTGCATAACAATGGAGATGCAGGGTGGGCAGGGCCCAGAGGTGAGTGTGCCCTGGCAATGCTGGATGCCCCTACTCCCCCATCCACGCAAGCAGAGAGTAAAAACTTATATCACACTCCTAAAGCGCTACGGAATATGTTGGCGCTATATAAATAAATGATGATGATGCTGATGATTATGATAGTGCACACCTATATATATACACACACACAGCAAAGTAACTCGGAGTTATATACACAAGAAATTACTCATAAAAAACAAAGAGTGAACTTAGTAACAGAATGTGTAATACATTTCAGGATATGAACTGGAAACTCACTTTTCAGACTAACTGTTAGCTGAACTATACTGTATTATATGTACTATATGCAAGGACTGTATCGTTAATATGATCCTGAAGTTATCTTTGTGAAGTAAAATATTTTGTACTATTTATTTGTTTGTATGCTTATGATAACTGAAAGAAAAGATTACTGAATGGTTTATCTATACTTCTAGTACATTGTGGTTATTTTGATGGGTTGGGTACTATTTTACAGTGTGGCAATGTCAGGAGCCCACAGGTTAAGTGTTTAAACACTTAACACAACATTGCCGCTTTAAATTACAAGTCAGACAGGTCGCGCTGACGTTAACATCTACTGACTAACATGTCAATAGTTGGAGTTACTTCAAGTAAATAACATTATGCAATCGGACATCTACAATGTCCCTATGCAGGTAAGTCTCATTATTGTACACTCCGTTTTTTCAATCATTCGCAATTTAGTTGTAGTACTGTTTGGTGTCTGAATGGTGGTAATCGTGAAAACGATTACCACTGATTTTGATGATAGACTTGTGCTTGTATAACTTATAATATTTAATGGTTAGTTACTTGATGGAGAGGTCAAGATGTGTGATTTAGACCCAGTCAAACAGGGAAATCACGAGTAACTCTCACAGACTTCTAGTTGGGATGCATTAGTATAACAGCTGGGACCCCCTGTCTATGGTTGCCGTGGTATTAGAGAAACATTTAGAAGGTTTGCGTTCATGATTCTCCCAGATTTAGTGCATTTTCTTTTGCCAATCTGGAGTAGTGCTGGCAGAAACATAGGCACTGAGTCAAATGAAGCCCCGATTTTCACCATGGAACTCCACATGGGGGGTTGGGCTTGGCTGCTGGTAGGTTCGCAGTTCGCTACCCTCTTATCCTGTCTCCAGGTGTGATGAGCTGGTGATAGAAGAAAGAAGGGACTGGTTAAAATAGTCAGAACTGGTACACAGACGGACTGCAGAGTGTCAAATCAGATAAGTGAAGGGAGCATGAAACAAGTCAGGCAAGCAACAAGTAGGAATAGAAGCAGAACCAAATGACAGGCAGAATGGAGGTCAGGAACTTTTCAGTTCAGAATTCACAGAAATCAGAGACAAGATGCACGGGATCGCTGGAGTACAGGTAAAACTCTGGCCCAGAGCAGGTTTAACTAGCTGGACTGGTGAATAGGTTTGTGCTGCTAGGTGGGGAGATTGCCCCGATCGCCCTCCCCCCCCCCCCGCCCCCATCTGCCACTGACCACAGTGCAGAGCATGTACTCCAGTGGCCACAGGACAATGTAGAGACCAAATTATGGTAACCAGCATGCAATGCAGAGATGAGATCTGATTATCGTGACAACAATGAAGGACACATAGTCTATTGACCACAGTAAGTTGTGGAATTTATATTCTGATGAGACAAGAAGTGTAAAATGCATTGTTCATATAGAGCCAAGTACCAGCACAGTGCATGTAATCAACAACTGCCCAGAGCCAGAAACTAACACAGTTCCTCTAATCACCAACTGCCCAAAGCCATGAACCAGTACAGTGCCTCTAATCACCAAATGCCCAGAGCGAGGAACTAGTACAGTGCCTCTAATCACCAACTGCCCAGAACCAGGAACTAGCACAGTGCCTCTATCTAATCACCAACTGCCTAGAGCCAGGAACTAGCACATTGTCTTTAATCACCAACTGCCCAGAGCAGGAACTAGCACAGTGCATCTAATCACCAAGTGCACAGACCAGGAACTAACACAGTGCCTCTAATCACCAACTGCCGAGAGTCAGAAATCAGCACAGTGCCTCTAATCATCAACGGCCCAGAGCCAGGAACTAGCACAGTATCTCTAATCACCAACTGCCCAGAGCCAGGAACTAGCACAGTGTATCTAATCACCAACTGCCCAGAGCCAGGAACTAGCATGTGACAAAACGACTGTGATAACACTGTGACCATCCTGTTTCTCGTTTCTTACATAATGTGGATTATAGCAAGTACTTTTAATAACCTTTGCTTTTGTTCCCCAACTCAACAGACTACAACTGCAGTGTCTACATGTTGATAAGGGGACATTGTAGCTAATTGTAAATATGTATATTGTGTATTGTATATTGATGATGTGGCAGTGAGGTTGGTATTCATTGTCCTTAAATGAAGCCGGGTGGGTTATGGATAAAGATCAACTGGTGTCCTGTATACAGGTGAGGGGGCTGGAACTGCATTCATTCTCCCCCCATCCTTCCTCTACAGGAAGTATGGAACAGCTGGGGACCAGCGTGAAATGGGTAGTATTGGGCCAAATAAACCTGATATCTTCACATAGCACATTGTCTCTAATCACCAACTGCCCAGAGCCAGGAACTAGCACATTGCCTCTAATCACCAACTGCCTAGAGCCATGAACTAGTACAGTGTATATAATCACCAACTGCCCAGAGCCAGAAACTAGCACATTGTCTCTAATCACCAACTGCCCAGAGCCAGGAACTAGCACATTGTCTCTAATCACCAACTGCCCAGAGCCATGAACTAGTACAGCGTATTTAATCACCATCTGCCCAAAGCCAGAAATCAACACAGTGCATCTAATCCCCAACTGCCCAGAGCCAGGAACTAGCACAGTGTATATAATCACCAACTGCCCAGAGCCAGGAACCAGCACATTGTCTCTCATCACTAACAGCCCAAAGCCATGAACTAACACAGTGTATCTAATCACCAATTGCTCAGAGCCAGGAACTAGCAACAGTGTCTTTAATCACCAACTGCCCAGAGCCAGAGACTAGCACAGTGTATCTATTCTCAACTGCCCGGAACCAGAAATCAGCACAGTGCCTCTAGTCCCCAACTGCCCAGAGCCAGAAATCAACAAAGTGCCTCTAATCCCCAACTGCCAATAGGCAGGAACTAGCACAGTGTATCTAATCACCAACTGCCCAGAGCCAGGAACTAGCACAGTGTATCTATTCACCAACTGCCCAGAGCCAGGGACTAGCACAGTGTATCTATTCCCAACTGCCCATAACCAGAAATCAGCACAGTGCCTCTAATCCCCAACTGCCCAGAGCCAGAAATCAACACAGTGCCTCTAATCCCCGACTGCCAATAGCCAGGAACTAGCACAGTGTATCTAATCGCCAACTGCCCAGAGCCAGGAACTAGCACAGTGTATCTAATCACCAACTGCCCAGAGCCAGGGACTAGCACAGTGTATCTATTCCCAACTGCCCATAACCAGAAATCAGCACAGTGCCTCTAATCCCCAACTGCCCAGAGCCAGAAATCAACACAGTGCCTCTAATCCCCGACTGCCAATAGCCAGGAACTAGCACAGTGTATCTAATCGCCAACTGCCCAGAGCCAGGAACTAGCACTGTGTATCTAATCACCAACTGCCCAGAGCCAGGGACTAGCACAGTGTATCTATTCCCAACTGCCCATAACCAGAAATCAGCACAGTGCCTCTAATCCCCAACTGCCAATAGCCAGGAACTAGCACAGTGTATCTAATCACCAACTGCCTAGAGCCAGGAACTAGCACAGGGCCTATATCGATGAACATATGTCACTAAAAAGAGCTAAAATTGGTATTCTGCTACCTTTTATACCAAGTGTACCCCACACCTCTTAGATTATAGGCTCGGTTGGGTAAGGCCATCTTTACCTTCTGCTTTATGTCATTGTATGCTGTTTGCTTGTATCATAATCTCCTCAATGTACAGAGCTGTATAATATTTTGGTTCTTTATAAATAAAAGGTAATAATAATAATATTTTGATAATATCAGTGTCTATATTCTAGTGAACACTGTACTGTGCAAAGCCTAATTCTGTAAATCACAGTATAATGCAGATTCCATATTCTGGTACAATAAACAGAAATATTTTAGAAATCACAAGAAAATATGGAGTCCGTATTCTGATGTCCACAATGTACAATGTGGAACCTTATTCCAGTGCCACAGTAAAATGCTATTCTGTGGACCACAGTACCATGCAGAGCCTATTGTGGTGACCTTAGTACAATGCATGGCCCATATTCTGGAGAAAATAAAACAAATTATTAGGTGTATACAATAGGGGGTGAAATAAGGTTTTCATATTTGGGATCTTCTGATCTTCCCATAAAGGGAAGAAATTCAAAAAAGCACATTTAACCTACCCCATAAGATACATTCATATATCATCCATTTAAAACATAATTATTCAACTATGGTAGCAAAGAAAGTCCCATATGTCCCAATAAAGTATGAAATATAAAATTGCCTTTGAAAGCAGTAAAAAAAAAAAGGATTATTGTTGGTGCAACTGATGTAATTATGCAATTTGGAAATAGACCCTTGTAGCAAAATGATTCAGGAACAGTGGCCATTTAGAATGAGGGCAGTGTGGGTGGTTCCCAGGGCACAGGACTCCAGGGGCATTCAGAGCCATCCCATAATAATTCTGAATTTCAGTGAATTGTGGATTCCCTGCAGGTGCAGTAGAGCACAGCAATGGCTGTCGGATTGATTGTTTACTCTATGACATGTCTCATCAAGTTGCTTGCTTTTTTAAATGTGCACTGTGGGGCTCATGTTAAATTGAACACAAATTGCATCTTTGGCGCAAAATACACATTTTTTTCCATCTCATATGCACAAACAGGGGCGGGCTGACCCGGGGGGCAGGGGGGGGCGCTCAGTCAGACCGCTATTAGGGCCGGGGGGTAGGCCGGCTGGCCGCCCCCCGGATGCAATATGCCCCAAGGCCCAACATGTTGATAACTAATGATGCAATAGAAAATAGTACCTAATAGCACGTGCTATTAGGTACTATTTTCTATTGCATCATTAGTTACAAGTAGTCCGTTGTAGTCCTAAATATCTTGGTATACATTGTAGTAATAAATGGTAGGTCTAGCACCTTTACAAAATAAAAAAACACTCTTTGCATTCTGGTGTACTTGTAGAATCAATTGTCAGATATTGTACCATTACAATAGCACCATATCATGTAAAAAGATTTCCCTAACTACTTGTATGTTTAGCTTCTCATTACTCTTTTTATTTTTTTTCCCTTTCTTGTTACTCTTTAGAGGGGACACAGTGTATTCTTTCCACCCTTTCTGCTCCTCACTCCCACTTTACATCCACACACGGAGCAAGAAGTCGCATACAAATCAGCCCATATGTCCACCAGATATAGAGCAGACTTACGCTCAAATGATCGGTCTGGTGTATGCGCCCAATATTGTACTGCAACATGATTGCTGTATATGTGGTATGCTATAATATTGCCATCAGGAATGATGTTCCATGGGTGGAAGATACAGAAGTTGCTGGCCGGAGGTGGATGACGTCGATCCTAGTCCTCCAGATTTCCAAGACTATTCTGGCTTCAAAGAATATGTGATTTCATCATACTTTGCATACAAGTACCACTACTGGCGTTCCTACACCCACACATGGCATGAGGTGAGCAGCAAGCTTCAGCAGCACAGAACTCAGTGCCCTTACCAGGGTAATGGAACGCTGACTTGGTGCCTCTGCACATTACATTAGTAACAAGCAGTACAATTAAGCATACAATTAAGCATACAGGGCTGCTAGACTGGAGATAAGGTGGAAGCCGGGGAGCAGACGCTCTATTGTCAAGCTGCAGCGGAGAGGAATGAGTGAAGGCTGCAGTCCAGCTACTAGCTCATTTGAGGGGTGAAATTGCAAGGCGTAAGTTTACAATTGTGATAATACAGAGAAAAATAGTTTACAGTTTGATCTATAGCAGTGTAGATAGAAATGTGGTTTGTAATAACGTTCATTGAACAAAGGACTAGGCCTGCTATGTAATAGTGATTTTTTAGTTTCAGGATGTGATTACATTCACTAAACCTCCAAGATGAAGATGGAGGTCCATGTGTGGTATTTAATAATTAATCATCAACATCATCATCAACATTTATTTATATAGCGTCAGAAAATTCTGTAGCGCTTTACAATTGGGAACATTTAAACCTAACATAATATCAGGATTTTATATGTATGTTGGAGAGAGACAGAGATAACATTTATCAAAAAATTTATGTGGCATATTTTTTCCAAACAAAGCGCCGCTGACGCAGATTCCGTCGACAACACAAGGCTCAAGAGTTGGGCCAGGTAGAGGTCCAGGAGCAGGAGGCAGAATAAGAGGAGGCCCAGGCAGTGGAGGCACAAGAAGAGGAGGCACAGCTTTCCCCACTAAATACCCAATCCCTTTCCCCAGCCCTGGAGATGGCCCTTTCCCAAACTATCAAACAATACTCTTACCCATCCCAGGAGAAGACTTGCCCATGCCAGGATGAGGCAGAGGAGAGCCAGCAGGAGGGGGCAAGGAGCACATCTCAGGCCCCTCCAGAAGAATGTAAGTATTTTGATAGAAAATATCTAGTATTCTATTAATAATCTTGTTTTGCAGCATATTACAGTAGGCCTCAGAAAGCCTTTCTTTACTAAATGTGTCTTTGCCTAGGCCTAGGCAAATATTCCTATTCTACAGGTGTCTGACTTCATGGGCCTAGTAAGAGTTTGTTGCCATGCAATACCACCCCAATATATCTGCATGTGCCTCCAAAATTCAGTCAGTAAGATGAACCTTGGAGAGAATTTTTCTTAATTTCTCTGAACTCTGCTGAGCTAGAAAAATGTGAAAACAAACTATTGTGAGAAACATAATATAGGTTAAAAAAAAGTCATTGGTTATGATTTAAAAATATCACTGCCCAAGAATGAAATAAATAAATAAATTGGTATATATATTGGAGAGTTCAAAAAATTATTATTTTTCTTATTTTTATGAAAGTTATCTTTATGTTTGTTGTTGATAAAAAAAGATAATTTTTTAAACAGTAAATGTGTGTTTCATTTCTCATAAACAAATGTCTATTAATAGTAGAGATAGTCACTGACCCCCCGTGTTTTGGTTTTGTATTCGGTTTTGGATCTGGATTACCTTCGTGTTTTGGTTTTGCAAAACCGCCATTGCGTGTTTTGGTTTTGGTTTTGTTTGGTTTTGTTTTGCTATTTTGTTGGAAAATCAATGTTTTTGGGCATAAAATAACCAAATTTAGTGCTCCACCTGTTTCTTGGATAAGTAATGTAATTGTAAAGCTAATAAATTAGCCAAAAAACAGTTTAATTCCTGGTAGGTAGGCCTTCATTAATTCTACACACAAACCAGATTGTCTTTCTCTCCATCTATGCATATTGGCAATGCAGCCATCGTCTTTGGGTGTATATTACACCCTACACTTATAGTTAAATATCTAAAGAAATGGACAAAGGCAGTTTGGTTTCTGTTTCTATAGCCCCCCCCCCCCCCCACCCCCCGCCCTTCACTTGTAGTTGAATAGAAAAAAAGCTAATCTGTTGTGCTCTGCCCCCTGCATCATCCCTGCTTGTGCATATTGGTGCCAGAACCTCACGTGCCAGAACTGCTCCCACTGGTGCCACACTGCTGCAGGACTTACACAATCAACCGCATCCTCATCGTTGGATACCCAAATCTCCCCCACATCCTCTTCTAAAGACAAAGTGTCATCCTCACTTGGTGTATCACCGGCTACACTCGGGTTGTTCGGGCACACATCAGCAGAACTGCTGAAAGGGCCCTTCTTTATGGGTACACTCAGGGCCGCCATCAGGGGGGTACAGGGGGTACTGATGTATGGGGCCCGGGCTCACCAGGGGGCCCGCTGACCACCGATGAGCTGTTTCATCACTGCTGTGTCCTCCCCAGCGTCCCTGCTGCTGCTGCTGCTGTGAGCCTGGCAGTATCAGGCAGCTGTGAAACGCGAATTTCATCTCCGATCCACGTTTGACAGCTGCCTGTCACTGCCAGGCTCACAGCAGCAGCAGCAGCAGGGACGCTGGGGAGGACACAGCAGAGATCGCAGGGGAATGTTAGCTCCGCCCATTTGAACATGTGACCAGCCTCCTCTTTCTGTCACATGATGGTGTGACCTCACATCACACAGAGGGGCTGCATCAAGCAACTTCTGTTTCATTCTGGACAGTGTAAGTAATTTTATTTTACTTGTAGGCACTCATCTTAAGCCATTAGTTCACACTATTTATATTTTATATGGGGTTTGTCCTATTATTTTGTCACTTAGTAGTTTCACTTCAATATTAATTTGTAGTGTTAATTTCTATATGTATATTATTCATTCAATATAGGATGTAATATGTCCTTTTGATTTATTGTGTGATAATGGTAAGATTAAGGGTATGGATATTATGATACATTAGGCAGATGTGCTAATGTATCTCTTATTTATTTTCTTCACTAGGGTAATTTTGTTAATAATTAATTTAGTTGTTCACTATAGGGCACTGTATAGTATTAATAGGTTTATTTCATTTTTCTCTTCTATCTACATTTTATATTTATGGAATATTAGGATTTGTATAGATTGATATGTCTTTCTAAGGGTAATATATTACTGCTGAAAACGTTTTATAGAAATTATCCATTGACTTCAGGGTGATCAGGTTTGTATTTTTTATTTTTTTATTTTTATTTTTTACTGGATCGCTCACATATGTTCCATTCCTCTAAATGTAAGGGACCCTTTAAAGCAGGGTTGTCCAACCCGCGGCCCGCGGGCCGCATGCGGCCCAGCAAGCCTGTAAATGTGACCCAGAAGGTGTTTTGGTTGTGGCAAGGGGGCAGCACTGTTAATGAAAAAAAAAATCCTGCAAAGAAAAGAAAATACTTACCTTGCGGTCACGCGGTCACGTCAGCTGGTACTCCGGCTCCCTCCCTTGTCTCCTCCTCTGTGCGGTGCTCGCAGTGAATGTCGGGCGTGATGTCATCACTCCCAACATACATTGCGGAGCGCAGCACAGAGGATTCACCCGCGTGAGAAGAATAATCAGCAGCACAGAATTGGAGAAGAGAAGAGGACAGGAGAACAAGCCGATTAAAAGGTAAGTTAAGGGAGATTTTTTTTATTATTTCAAGGGTCACTGACCAGTGAATAAAAGTCACCTGGTCCTGGAGCATCATGGACCTTATCTCCCTGCTACATACTTCTACTTGTAATACTAATGGGGCATTATATATTATTCTCTTTGGCCCATTATAAATTGTTATCCCTTAACTAACATAGTGGTGTAATTAGCAAAACAGGTCACAATTTGGGGTCACAGTGGTGTATATGTCAGGTACTGCAGGCCTGGTCAAGGCACCCTGATATACAATGCCTGGCTTAAATTCACTTTATTGATATTGCATCGAAACAATACAAAAAGTGATTATAGTATAATAACTAGAGAGGATTTTTTGAACAGGGCGATTGAAAAGTATATATATATATATACTTTTCAATCACTTTTTTTCTCATATATATATATATGTTAATTATGTTTTCTATGGTTTTTTGGATGATCAGCTATCGTTATTTTTAGTATATCTTATGTGCGGCCCAAATCAACTCGTCGTCTTCCAATGTGGCCAAGGGAAGCTAAAAGGTTGGACACCCCTGCTTTAAAGCCTCACATTATAGTTCTAATGCTTTGCAACTTTCCTGTCATTTAATTTTCATTATAATTTCAATGCCTTGATATTTACCTTATTCTCTTTTGCTGGAAATGAAACATTCAGTGTTGAACAGCATTTTCAATTCGTATTTACAAACATGTGGTAAGAACGGTTGTCCCCAAGCGTCGCTAGGTATGATGCAAGTAAGGGGGTGGACCTATTTCTATAAATAGCCAATAGAAGGATCGCCTCGAGCTGCCTTGAAAAAGACACTAGAGAAACGCTCGTCGGCGAGACAAGCTCACCGCCGACTCCGTGCTATATAATTAAACTTTTAGGCAGGGTTTGACTTAAAAACAACAGAATTACCATT